>NC_141691.1:1481566693-1481726000 GCF_964263255.1 Lissotriton vulgaris
GGCCATTTTGAATGCAGGCTTTGTTGTTAGGCCTCCAACCATTTTGCCTACTTTTCAACCTTTATTTATGCCCAGGGGTAGTGAGTCTTGCATGGGCCTAGTCTTTCTGTGGGTTGTCTTGAATTTAAACATCATGGAGGCCATGGATGGAATGGGATTGTGCAGATTTTTCAGTGATTTTCGTTTTTTGGGCCTGTACTTGTGGCCTTTTCACCAGGGGTATTTGAGTCTAGCATGGGCCTAGTCTTTCTGTGGGCTGTCTTGAATTTAAACATCATGGAGGCCATGGATGGAATGGGATTGTGCTGATTTTGCAGTGTTTTTCGATTTTTGGGGGTGTTCATGGGGAGGGACATGCCATGTGGCTGGTGGCCATTTTGAGTGCAGCTACAGGCACTGGCCATGTGCTGGCAGGCAAGTGGCCATTTTGAATGCAGGCTTTGTTGTTAGGCCTCCAACCATTTTGCCTACTTTTCAACCTTTATTTATGCCCAGGGGTAGTGAGTCTTGCATGGGCCTAGTCTTTCTGTGGGTTGTCTTGAATTTAAACATCATGGAGGCCATGGATGGAATGGGATTGTGCTGATTTTGCAGTGTTTTTCGATTTTTGGGGGTGTTCATGGGGAGGGACATGCCATGTGGCTGGTGGCCATTTTGAGTGCAGCTACAGGCACTGGCCATGTGCTGGCAGGCAAGTGGCCATTTTGAATGCAGGCTTTGTTGTTAGGCCTCCAACCATTTTGCCTACTTTTCAACCTTTATTTATGCCCAGGGGTAGTGAGTCTTGCATGGGCCTAGTCTTTCTGTGGGTTGTCTTGAATTTAAACATCATGGAGGCCATGGATGGAATGGGATTGTGCAGATTTTCAGTGATTTTCGTTTTTTGGGCCTGTACTTGTGGCCTTTTCACCAGGGGTATTTGAGTCTAGCATGGGCCTAGTCTTTCTGTGGGCTGTCTTGAATTTAAACATCATGGAGGCCATGGATGGAATGGGATTGTGCTGATTTTGCAGTGTTTTTCGATTTTTGGGGGTGTTCATGGGGAGGGACATGCCATGTGGCTGGTGGCCATTTTGAGTGCAGCTACAGGCACTGGCCATGTGCTGGCAGGCAAGTGGCCATTTTGAATGCAGGCTTTGTTGTTAGGCCTCCAACCATTTTGCCTACTTTTCAACCTTTATTTATGCCCAGGGGTAGTGAGTCTTGCATGGGCCTAGTCTTTCTGTGGGTTGTCTTGAATTTAAACATCATGGAGGCCATGGATGGAATGGGATTGTGCTGATTTTGCAGTGTTTTTCGATTTTTGGGGGTGTTCATGGGGAGGGACATGCCATGTGGCTGGTGGCCATTTTGAGTGCAGCTACAGGCACTGGCCATGTGCTGGCAGGCAAGTGGCCATTTTGAATGCAGGCTTTGTTGTTAGGCCTCCAACCATTTTGCCTACTTTTCAACCTTTATTTATGCCCAGGGGTAGTGAGTCTTGCATGGGCCTAGTCTTTCTGTGGGTTGTCTTGAATTTAAACATTATGGAGGGCATGGATGGATTGGGATTGTGCTGATTTTGCAGTGTTTTTCGATTTTTTTGTGCTCTATAACTGAACTGATGTTCCTCTGTCTTCCATTTTTTTTAGGTGCACAAGACTCAAGAGAACCACCAGTGCCAGGAAGAAGTCCTGCAGCGGTGTGTGTGTGCAGCATAACGTCACGCGACGTCACGTCTGGCCTCAGACAACTCTACAATTCGTGCAACTGCGGCCTGCTGTCTGACCTGCTCTGAAGAAGATGGCCCCGCCCCCAAAGAAAGTTCTCCGTAGCTCCTCTAGCAAGAAAGTTGCTAGTAAGGAGCAGAAGAAGCAAGTTACCAAGGAGGCTGGTGTGCCACCCGCCACGTTTTTTGGGAGCAAAAAAAAAAGTACGCCTGCAGCAGCAGGATCTGCTGGGGACCAAGCTGGGAGCAGCACCCCTGCTCCATTGGGTTCAGTGCCTCCACCACCACGCCAACTTAAGTCAAAGCCCTTGAGTGCTTCAGAGGCAGTCAGTGTACTTCTCCAATCGCCATCGACCAGTGATGTTGGCTCATCGCAAGAAAGTAGCAGCAATGTCCCTGAATCAACACAGGTTGTTGTAACTCATCTGACAAGTGTTGAACAACCACAGCCGCAACAACAACACCATGTGCAAGTACACGCCCAAGTACATGTGGAAGGAGAGGCAGCAAAAGGAGATGCGCAAGCAAAGGTGCATGGAGGTTCACAAGTGCCCACAATAGTTGTTCCTCCCGAAGTAGGGGCACATTTGGAAATCGACAATGAAGCCGAGGTATCATTGGAAGCCACTCCTCCTGATGATCATTCATTGTCTTCCACATCCCTAGCAAGGAAAAGATCAAGGGGGGTGTCTACATCTTCTTCAAGCCCACCTCGTTCTGATGCAAGTGATCTGTCTTGGGAACCACAACTGCGGTCTGACAGTGAGGCACACCATGATCTGACACCGGTACCTAAGCGTAAAAGGAAGGTCGTCCAAAAACTCAAACCTATGGAGTGTGATGAGGCTCAACAAGAAGTGACAGATACTGCTGGTGATGAAGCCTCTCACGATGACGACGAGCCAGTCATCACAAAGGTCACTGCAGCCCCACCGGGCATGCAGCAAAGAGACATTTTGACCCTATCCCGAGAAGCTGCTGAGCGTGATGATGATGTCGGCGAGGAGGCAATGGAAATGGAATCATTAGATTTGGAGTTAAGTAGTACACCAAAACCTACCGCTTCCATATTTCTTCCTCGCAAGAAGGTACCCACCTCGTCCTCGACCTCAATTCGTGGTGGTGAAAGTGCAAAACGTACTGAAGTTCGGCAATCCACATCCTCCACTTCATCTGGCATTAGCAGCAGGACCACCACCACCAGTATCGCCGCCTCCTCCGGCCCCCGAAGACATTTCAAGTCTCCAGTTTGGGACTTCTTTAGTGTTTGCCCAAAAAATGAAAACGTAGCCATTTGTAGCATTTGTAAGCTTCGAGTTAGTCGTGGTAAGTTGGGTTCCAACTATGGTACCGGAGGCCAGAGAGGTCATCTTAGGAGAACGCACGATGTCCAATGGTTTGCGCACCTACACACGATCAAGGAAGCCGCAATTGCACGCAATGAAAACGTTGTTTTTTCATCTGGTGATGACGAGGAGGTAGAAGACGATTCAAACACTTCACTTACACCCAGTTCCCCTGTCAGCAGCACACCCCATGGGAGCCACACTAAGAGTGTGGGAGAGAGTGAGACATCAATGCGGAAAAGTTCATCAGCGAGCGTAACTGGGTCGAAGAGATCATCATCATCCCGTAAATCCTTGGTCCAGGGCAACATTAAAAAGATGTTGTTTACAGAAGCGCAATATGAACGCAACCACCCAATGACCCGTCTGTATAACACTAAGCTGGCTAAAATGCTAGCTCTGGACCTTCTCCCTTTTTCTTTTGTAGAAGGGGTTGGTTTTCTAGAATTAGTGACAGCGCTCTGCCCTAAATGGAAGGTTCCTAGCCGGTTCTATTTTGCCCGAGTTGCGGTTCCAGCACTACATGAAGATGTTCTGAAGGTGATTGGGGCAGCTTTGCAGAAGAGTGCTGTTCACACTATACATCTGACAACAGACATGTGGACCAGTGGCGCAGGCGCTGATTACATGTGCATCACTGCACACTGGGTCTCTTTTTCAGGGGCTAAAGCAAAGCTAAACTCAGGTGTTGACACTAACATTGTTTTTAAAGGTGCTCGGAAACATGCAACACTAGCCATGTTTGGTTTGGAGAAACGTCACACAGCAGAAAACATTTTGGATGTCTTTAACACAAAGGTCCTTAACTGGCTGTCCCCACTAAAACGCAAGGTTGGTTATGTTTCCACGGACAATGGCGCCAATATAGTTAAGGCCATGAGGGACGGTTACTATTTCAGAGTGCCGTGTTTGGCGCACTGTATAAACCTGGTTGTCCAAAAATTCTTGGGTAATAAAGGCAGTGCAGCGTACAGTGTATTGGAGACCTGCCGAAAAATGTGCAAGCATTTCAGGCATTCTTTTAAGGCCCGGAAGCAGCTGAGGAGCCTGCTATATCAACGTCAAATGCCAGTGAAAGCACTCATCCAGGAGGTGGTAACACGTTGGAACTCAACCTTCTACATGCTTGAGCGTCTGTATGAGCAGTATACGGAACTCGATCAATATTTCTTGAAAGAGGGTATAGAGGAGCTGAGGATGGGTGGGCCGCAATGGAACATAGTTGAAAGCCTGACACGCATGCTTCTTCCTTTTGAGTTCTTCACGCGTGCAGTCAGCAAGGAGGACTCTAATTTGGGAAAAGCTATCCCATTGTTGTACATGCTGGAGGACCAACTGAAGGAGGTGTGTTCTGTGTTTGGAAAAGATGACAAAAACCAAGACTCTTTGCTTCTGGCTGAGCAATTATTAGAGCTCCTACAAGGTGATGAACGTCTTAAAAAGATCCACTCAGAACAGCATTACATTTGTGCTACTATTCTGGATCCACGCTACAAAAAGGCGCTGGCAGGCCAAGCATTCTTTCCTTTTGATGATGAACATGTTCCAAAGTACAAACGTTGGCTAGCCTTGTCAGCCAAGAAGTTTGAAACAGAATGGCTGGAAATTGAAGGAAATGGCAGTACATCAGCAGGCCATCCCCAGTCAAAACAATCCACTTCTGCACCTGTGGCTGTGGCACAAGTGACCTCTCAGCCGTTAAAGACACCGGCAACCGGATCATCTGCACGAAAGACAACAGAAACATTGGAGGCTGAAGAGGATTGGCTAGCTCTGCGTGGGTTTGGTTCTCAAAAGGTCAGAGGCACAGCAAGAGCTAAGCAAAGTGGAGGAACCTTGGATGAGGACCTTGAGTCGATGGTGAAGGACTATCTGAATGACTCAACAGAGGTCTATGTTAATTCTGACCCATTGGCGTATTGGCATGGGAAAAAAGAATTGTGGCCACAGCTCACCAACCTGGCTTTAAACTACTTGTCTTGCCCACTCGCAAGCGTGTCTTCTGAACGGGTTTTCAGTGCGGCTGGTGGGATTGTAACTCCCAAACGGAGCCGCCTCTCGCCCAAAAATGTGGAGAGGTTAACAATGATCAAGATGAATCAGCACCTCATACCACCAGATTTCAGAGTACGAGAGAGCGTGCCGGATGAAGAGGAGGTGGCCAGCAACATAGATGAGGGAATTTCTACTCTGTCAGGTGACACTGAGCTCACCCTGCCTGAATTCGCAGAGTATGATGACGAAGCCTTATTCTTATTCCTGGACCGTGATACCGACTTCGAGCCCTGAAAATGAGACAACGAATCAATAACTTTCTTTTTCATCCTTATTCACTTTTATTCCTGTGTGTCTGTCTTTCTTTGTTGTGCACAGTTAATATAATTCAAACTTTAATCAGATAATCACAAAAACAAGCCCATCAGCAGAACTGTCTTCACTTGTTTGCTAATTGATTTGAAGGTGCCGCAGTCTGCATTCCTCAGGTTCACAAGTTCAGAAGAACATGCTCCTCTATCCTCCTCCTCCAGACTCCTATTTCCATCAAAGCAGAGGGCTGGTTTACGCCCAATGAAGAAAGACTCAGCACTTGTGGGGGTGTTGTTCTACCTCTTTGCAGGTGAGTTGACGGGTCTGGGGCCATTGCTGGGAAGCACTAAAAGTGGTTTGGACCAAATCCGAGGCGGAAATTTTTTTGTGTTTTTGATGACTTGCTTGCCTTTGAGGTGCTCTTAGGGGGGGTTCCGTCTGTTTGTGGGTGAGTTTCGTGGTCTGGGAGCATTGCTGGGACACTCTAATCTTGATTGCATTTGCTTTTCAGGAAATCCGTCGTGCCAACCCCGACTTATGGCCTAGCTACGCAGCGCGTTTGGACCGAAGGCCCAGAAATATTGCAAGTATGAGATTTTGCTTTTGGCCTGTTTGGGGGTGTTATGCTTCTTGGCGGGTGGGTTGCCGGGTCTTGGGGCATTCCTGGGAAGGTCTAATACCGGGTAGAAGTGGTTGGGACAAAATCCAGGCCGATTTTTTTTGGCTATTTCTGACATTTTGCTCTATGTAGCGTTTTCGGGGGTCCTGTTTGGGGGGCTTCCTGGTGTTTGTGGGTGAGTTTCGTGGTCTGGGAGCACTGCTGGGACACTCTAATCTTGATTGCATTTGCTTTTCAGGAAATCCGTCGTGGCAACCCCGACTTATGGCCTAGCTACGCAGTGCGTTTGGACCGAAGGCCCAGAAATATTGCAAGTATGAGATTTTGCTTTTGGCCTGTTTGGGGGTGTTATGCTTCTTGGCGGGTGGGTTGCCGGGTCTTGGGGCATTCCTGGGAAGGTCTAATACCGGGTAGAAGTGGTTGGGACAAAATCCAGGCCGATTTTTTTTTTGGCTATTTCTGACATTTTGCTCTATGTAGCGTTTTCGGGGGCCTGTTTGGGGGGCTTCCTGGTGTTTGTGGGTGAGTTTCGTGGTCTGGGAGCACTGCTGGGACACTCTAATCTTGATTGCATTTGCTTTTCAGGAAATCCGTCGTGGCAACCCCGACTTATGGCCTAGCTACGCAGTGCGTTTGGACCGAAGGCCCAGAAATATTGCAAGTATGAGATTTTGCTTTTGGCCTGTTTGGGGGTGTTATGCTTCTTGGCGGGTGGGTTGACGGGTCTTGGGGCATTCCTGGGAAGGTCTAATACCGGGTAGAAGTGGTTGGGACAAAATCCAGGCCGATTTTTTTTTTGGCTATTTCTGACATTTTGCTCTATGTAGCGTTTTCGGGGGCCTGTTTGGGGGGCTTCCTGGTGTTTGTGGGTGAGTTTCGTGGTCTGGGAGCACTGCTGGGACACTCTAATCTTGATTGCATTTGCTTTTCAGGAAATCCGTCGTGGCAACCCCGACTTATGGCCTAGCTACGCAGTGCGTTTGGACCGAAGGCCCAGAAATATTGCAAGTATGAGATTTTGCTTTTGGCCTGTTTGGGGGTGTTATGCTTCTTGGCGGGTGGGTTGCCGGGTCTTGGGGCATTCCTGGGAAGGTCTAATACCGGGTAGAAGTGGTTGAGACAAAATCCAGGCCGATTTTTTTTTGGCTATTTCTGACATTTTGCTCTATGTAGCGTTTTCGGGGGCCTGTTTGGGGGGCTTCCTGGTGTTTGTGGGTGAGTTTCGTGGTCTGGGAGCACTGCTGGGACACTCTAATCTTGATTGCATTTGCTTTTCAGGAAATCCGTTGTGGCAACCCCGACTTATGGCCTAGCTACGCAGTGCGTTTGGACCGAAGGCCCAGAAATATTGCAAGTATGAGATTTTGCTTTTGGCCTGTTTGGGGGTGTTATGCTTCTTGGCGGGTGGGTTGACGGGTCTTGGGGCATTCCTGGGAAGGTCTAATACCGGGTAGAAGTGGTTGGGACAAAATCCAGGCCGATTTTTTTTTTGGCTATTTCTGACATTTTGCTCTATGTAGCGTTTTCGGGGGCCTGTTTGGGGGGCTTCCTGGTGTTTGTGGGTGAGTTTCGTGGTCTGGGAGCACTGCTGGGACACTCTAATCTTGATTGCATTTGCTTTTCAGGAAATCCGTCGTGGGAACCCCGACTTATGGCCTAGCTACGCAGTGCGTTTGGACCGAAGGCCCAGAAATATTGCAAGTATGAGATTTTGCTTTTGGCCTGTTTGGGGGTGTTATGCTTCTTGGCGGGTGGGTTGACGGGTCTTGGGGCATTCCTGGGAAGGTCTAATACCGGGTAGAAGTGGTTGGGACAAAATCCAGGCCGATTTTTTTTGTGGCTATTTCTGACATTTTGCTCTATGTAGCGTTTTCGGGGGCCTGTTTGGGGGGCTTCCTGGTGTTTGTGGGTGAGTTTCGTGGTCTGGGAGCACTGCTGGCTATATATACTTTACTTTGCAAGAGGTTTGAAGCAAATCCATGGTGGCAGAGGGGACTTAGGGCCTAGCTGCAGAGCGCGCGCGGAGTGATTTGGGAAATTTGTGAAAAATTGACTAAGTCCCCATTTTTGTACTTTTGCTCTTTGGCTGTTTGGGGGTCTTCTACTCGTTTTCTCCTGGGTTGACGGCTCTGGGGCCATTGCTGGGAAGCTCTAATACCGGATAAAAGTGTTTTGGACGAAATCCCAGGCGGAATTTTTTTTGTGTTTTTGATGACTTGCTTGCCTTTGAGGTGCTCTTAGGGGGGGTTCCGTCTGTTTGTGGGTGAGTTTCGTGGTCTGGGAGCATTGCTGGGACACTCTAATCTTGATTGCATTTGCTTTTCAGGAAATCCGTCTTGCCAACCCCGACTTATGGCCTAGCTACGCAGCGCGTTTGGACCGAAGGCCCAGAAATATTGCAAGTATGAGATTTTGCTTTTGGCCTGTTTGGGGGTGTTATGCTTCTTGGCGGGTGGGTTGCCGGGTCTTGGGGCATTCCTGGGAAGGTCTAATACCGGGTAGAAGTGGTTGGGACAAAATCCAGGCCGATTTTTTTTTTGGCTATTTCTGACATTTTGCTCTATGTATCGTTTTCGGGGGCCTGTTTGGGGGGCTTCCTGGTGTTTGTGGGTGAGTTTCGTGGTCTGGGAGCACTGCTGGCTATATATACTTTACTTTGCAAGAGGTTTGAAGCAAATCCATGGTGGCAGAGGGGACTTAGGGCCTAGCTGCAGAGCGCGCGCGGAGTGATTTGGGAAATTTGTGAAAAATTGACTAAGTCCCCATTTTTGTACTTTTGCTCTTTGGCTGTTTGGGGGTCTTCTACTCGTTTTCTCCTGGGTTGACGGCTCTGGGGCCATTGCTGGGAAGCTCTAATACCGGATAAAAGTGTTTTGGACGAAATCCCAGGCGGAATTTTTTTTGTGTTTTTGATGACTTGCTTGCCTTTGAGGTGCTCTTAGGGGGGGTTCCGTCTGTTTGTGGGTGAGTTTCGTGGTCTGGGAGCATTGCTGGGACACTCTAATCTTGATTGCATTTGCTTTTCAGGAAATCCGTCGTGCCAACCCCGACTTATGGCCTAGCTACGCAGCGCGTTTGGACCGAAGGCCCAGAAATATTGCAAGTATGAGATTTTGCTTTTGGCCTGTTTGGGGTGTTATGCTTCTTGGCGGGTGGGTTGCCGGGTCTTGGGGCATTCCTGGGAAGGTCTAATACCGGGTAGAAGTGGTTGGGACAAAATCCGCGCGGAAAAGCCTTTAGTTTTGGCACTTTTTGTAACTTAGGGTTCGTTAGGGTTAGCCCTAGCAGCAGGATTGCATGTGTTTCGGGGTGTTCTAGATTTTTCCAACTGAGTTCTGGGGTCTTAGAGCACTCGTGAGAATGTGTAATTTTGGTTGCAAGTCATTTGAAGAAAATCCATGGTGGGAAAGGGGGGATTTGGCATAGTTAAAGAAAGCCTTTGCCACTATTCTTAACTTAGGGTTCGTTAGGGTTAGCAGTATTTCTATTGCATGTGTTTGAGTGGGGGGGATTTCGAGTCTTGGAGCGATGCTGGCTATGGCTACTTTTGCTTGGTTGCTTGCAAGTGGTTTGAATGCAATCCACGGTGGGTAATGGGTAATTAGGAAGGGGGTACTTCGGCCTACTTTTACTTTCAAAGTAAGTTTTGTCACCAGTTTTCTGCTAGGCCTCGTTTTTTGAGATTTGATTGGGGGTCTTCTACATTTTTGCGACTGGCTTTAGTAAGGGTCTGGGTGGGAGCACTGCTAGGAAGATCTAATTTTGTTCTAAAACACAGTTTACAGTACACCTAGCTTGAGGGGCAAGATCCGCTACATTAATTTGCCCATACTTATTTATCCTTCAAAAGGTGACTCAGAGTACGCACTTTCAAAAATATTGTACTGTCTACTAGGAAAATCAAATTGTGACTTTTTGCACTCCACAGCCTACATACCTTATATTTATTTATCAGTGGTGTTGTAATATTATATCACTTCCTGTTTTTCGTTGAATAATTACAGGCCGGGTTTCAGTCTCTGCAATGGGGAAAAAAGGATGGAGTCAGGCTTCACAGTAGCGAGCCACAATTCAGCATCAGGCAGGCAGTGGACAGGGTGTCTTCTGGTGACCAACATCGATGGACGAAGCGTCGGCTGCAATGGAGGAGTGCCGCTAATAGGAGGATTTTTTTTCTGCAGGCAACTTACTTACCACTTCCAACAGGACCACTACAACCACATAGATACAGTATCCCTTGCCTTTTTCTCTGACTGTGACTGCATTTCTTGGCTCTCTCTCGGCTTCTAAATTGATCCCTTAACACATCACTTAGTCCACTCCACTATCACATCTGCACCACACATAGTCATTTGTAAGTGCTCCTACGTAATTCGAAATGTCGCAGCACGCCCCAGGCCGTAGAGGACTGGGATGGCCCCAATGATGAATCATGTCACCAAGGGGCAACCCTGGTGAGTGAGGGGACACCTAGAAAAAAAGCAATTTCTCCTTTTCTATCTACTATACCTTCCAGACCAACCCCACTGAGTGTTGTTGTGAATGGATTTATAGTGACCAGCAAGGCTCTCGGGTATCTGGCTACAGAGACCTTATGTTGAATATCGTTATCAATAATTTACACATAGGCCCTTTACTGTTGCATTCTTTCTTCCACAGTTGTCGAATGTACTACTTACTTTTCACTGACATGCATGCAGTAGTGCATGCACTTTCAAAGATTGATGGATAGGTTTGTACCCAAAGAATTGTTTATGTTCAATTGTTTGTCTATGCTGTGCTTTTTTTTACAGGGTGTCTTCTGGTGACCAACATCGATGGACGAAGCGTGGGCTGCAATGGAGGAGTGCCGCTAATAGGAGGATTTTTTTTCTGCAGGCAACTTACTTACCACTTCCAACAGGACCACTACAACCACATAGATACAGTATCCCTTGCCTTTTTCTCTGACTGTGACTGCATTTCTTGGCTCTCTCTCGGCTTCTAAATTGATCCCTTAACACATCACTTAGTCCACTCCACTATCACATCTGCACCACACATAGTCATTTGTAAGTGCTCCTACGTAATTCGCAAGTCGCAGCACGCCCCAGGCCGTAGAGGACTGGGATGGCCCCAATGATGAAGCATGTCACCAAGGGGCAACCCTGGTGAGTGAGGGGACACCTAGAAAAAAAGCAATTTCTCCTTTTCTATCTACTATACCTTCTGTCAGGTTACGCAGCCCCTAAGCGCCTACCGTACTATGAAACTACATTTCCCATGAGTAGGCGGGAGACTTGCAGGAAGTTTATCTGGGGAACAGACGCGCTTCCTGTTGTGCGTTATTCTGGTTTCTGTTCTGCACCGGCATGAGAGCGGACGCTCTGCATGCTTTTCTATCGTGTCTCCTGTGGACTATCACCTTCCCCCCCCCCTGAGGCTCAGTGGGGAGCGCTTCCGTGTTCTGTCCTTGGCGGTAGACGGACTTCACGCGTCTTCAGGTAAAGCCGCTCTAAACTCTTCGGCCGCCCGTGCGGTCAGCTGATTACTGCCTGAACGGATTGTTAAGGGAGGTTCTGTGACTGTTTTCTAACAGAATTCTACCTTTGCTGAATTCCTGTTTGGTTGAATTGTGTGTGGCGGAGCACAGTGGCGGTCTATACCACGTGTTACCGTTCACATCGGGGATCGTTTTTGTACTATTAAAACGGAGCGCGGTAGTAAGGACAACTACGCGTCTCCGTTGTATAACTGTGTATTTCAAAGGACCTCCATAACTGGGCATGTAGTGAGGTAACTACAGGCTACCCCAGTTCTCTTTGTGTAGTGCACCGTGGGGTGTGTTGTTGGCAGAATTCAGTGGTGGTCGCAACTACGTTTTTCTGTTTGACCTTCACCAAAGATTCTCTACTGGGTCATTACTTAGAGAGCGCAGTGTTGTAGTTCTTGCTTCCTACACACTACCGTTTCCCTCTTCCTTTTTGTTGGACCATACATCTTTGCTTTGACTATTTGGAACCCCCTTTGTACATTGAGTCCTCTACCATGTTTGTGGTATGTTGTGAGTAGTGGGTTTGATGTCTTAGTATAACGCGAGTGTGTTTGGTGCGACAGGAGTGTGTTCGTTAACTATATGTTTATGTGTTTCTTAGGCCTTCCTCACAGATTGTGGCAGAAGGGCTATAGTATTTCCTATCCAAGGTCATGTTTTCTTGGTGCTCAGGTACTTGTCTACTTCCTTGGTTATTTAGTGAGACTATATGAGAGTAGCCTTGTATGTTAGGACAGCACTTCACTGATGCCTGTCTTGTCTTCTGTTACAGGTATCCTTTCCCTGCTGACCCTACCTTTACCCATCCCACATTTTTTATTTTAGTTTGTTATTTTTCTCCCCCGCCTAATGGCTCGAACACCCTGTGTTTACACTTCTGGGTGTTGGTGACATTTGGAGGTGGAACCATATTTGCATCGACTGGATCACGGGGAGTAAACCTGACACCTTCCAGACCAACCCCATTGAGTGTTGTTGTGAATGGATTTATAGTGACCAGCAAGGCTCTCGGGTATCTGGCTACAGAGACCTTATGTTGAATATCGTTATCAATAATTCCACACAGGCCCTGTACTGTCGCATTCTTTCTTTCCACAGTTGTCGAATGTACTACTTACTTTTCACTGACATGCATGCAGTAGTGCATGCACTTTCAAAGATTGATGGATAGGTTTGTACCCAAAGATTTTTTTATGTTCACAATTGTTTGTCTATGCTGTGCTATTTTTTCTTGTCTCCCAAAACCTTTCCCAAAAACCCCCGTACCCATCCATTTTTCAAACCCTAACCCTCTTCCCCCGGGCTGTGTGGTTTTGATTGATGTGTGACTAAATTATTATTACAGCAATAAATCCACACACTTGCTGGGGAGGATAAGGTGATAGCAACAGGCTGGTGAAGAAATCCGAGGATATATTCTTACTCTGCTTGACAAAGAACCATTGCTAATGTGAAAGAACTTCAACCGAATTAGTAGTTATACTTTACCATTTGTTAGGCTACAATGTGGCACTGCTCTACTGTACTTCTGTCACCTGCTATATTCTCAGTTGTACCGTTGAATTGCTCAGGAGGACAAACCAGATTTCATTTTCTTTTTTTTCATAGGCATGCAACTGCCACTGTGTCACACCACTAGTAGCACCGCTATGAGGAAATTTTATCCGACCAAGATTGCCAACCTTATTCGGTGTTTCCCGTGGAGCCAGCCCTGGGTCTAGCCCTACTTTCAAACACAAATTACAGGTAAGATAAGCGTTTGGTGGTTTGGGGGTATAATGGAGTATTAGTACGAGAGACGAGAGACTGAAGGTAGTACTACTAAAGTCCTAGGACTCTTGGATTCACTTCACTTAGTCTGTGAGAGGCACTTAGTGTTGAAAACATTTGGGCATTTACACTTAAAGGAAGAAAATGGAACTAAACTTTCAGGAAAACAGTCAACGTTAAACCCCCACCCACCAGGCAAGCAGTAAAAAACAGGTATGCTCAGATAAAGTTTGAAAAAGTATATTTATATCCCTAACAAAATAATCTCCCGCAAGACCCTCCCTAACCCCAACGATTGTCCTTCAAAAGTCCCCAAAAACCCAACTCCCAATTCCCACCCCCCAAAAGTCTCTAAAAAAGGGGCAAGGGACACTATGGGTGGATGCTGTTAACTTTTTGGGCCAGGGCATCATGCTCCTCGCGGAGCAAGGCGAGCTCCTGCTGAAGGCGGGACACCATCAGGGTAGTGCGGCGCAGGCGTGCCTTCACTGCCTTGCAGGTGCAATGCCTGTGAGAGGCAGCTGTTGGCCTTGCTGCTCGGCGGTGGCGTTTGCCTTTGGCAGCCCTGCTCAGTCTGGGTGGACCACTGTGCTGGGTGGCAGCCCGTGGGGCCACGGAGGCCGATGCAGACGACGTTGTTGTTGTTGTCGACTGCACACTTTCCTCGTCCTCCAGGGCCACCAGCCGCCGATATTCCGCAACAGTGGCCTCGATCCTCCGTTGCCGGGCCGCTCTAGCCAGCTCCTTCCTCCTTGTTCGTTTGGAAGGAGCATCTATATGAAGAAAGAAAGACATAGTCTGTAACCAATGCTCTTTAAGATTAACTCAATCATTCAGCAGAAATTTGTGTTGCAGTACAACTAGCAACTTGCAAGCGCATTACATAACTATTGAGGCCAGTATCTATCTAACCTCACACTTCTTCATCCTTGCTCTAACATTAGTGGGAGTTTAAGGAACAAATTCTACGAGCACTGTGGACTTCCATTGGAGTCGACTATGAAAGTACACCAGTCTTATTCTTCTTCTTATCTCTTGTTTTGGAAAATTGGTACGTTATTTTCTGCAAGCCGGCATAATGCCAGCGCAGTAAACTTGCACCCGAGAAAAAGAGACGCACGCCATGAGGAGTGACCTAGACTTGCGTTGCGTTACTGTACCCGTCCAGTACATGCAGGTGGTGAAGCTCTTACTTTTCTATTACGGGTGGCACTGAGAATACTCTGTTACAACTCAAGGGCTACTGCTTAATTAATTTAACTTTCACCCTACAGTGGAAATGAGTACTAGAAATGGAAAATTGAAGAAGATAAATAATCTGATTATCTATCACTTCACATGGGATGTTTTTGCTTATATATGGGATGACTTTAGGTGCTTTGCTTTTTATTGAGTGACCAGTGATACATCCACACATGAATGACTGAGTACTACTAAACTTATTAAGAGAGGTAGGGAGTGGCCACCGTAATAACCGGATCTATGCAGTGCTTGCAATACAAACTACTGCTACTATTTATGGTAGTATTTGGACAAAATTAAAAGTTCTTTTCCTTGCCTTTCCTACACTGGAACGGACGTGCGGGTGCAGTGTTACATGCTCTTCAAAGTTACACTTAGTTCATCCACTGACCGTCTACTCTCTCTAGATCATGGGTACTCACAAACTTTCTCTCAGGGGCTACATTTACAGTGTAGTTTGGGGCCGAGGGCCACACTGGTGGGGGCGGAGTCATAGGGGGCGGGGCTAAAGCAAAACGATAACTTGTGACCATGAGGTTGCACACAGGTCCCTGCAGCAGATGCCCTCATCCACTGAGCCACCAGACCCAGCATTTACATACATCTCTCTCCCTCCTGCTCTCCCTCCTGCCCTCCCTCCATCTCTCTCTCCCTCCTGCCCTCCCTCTCCCTCCCCCTCTGTCATCTCACTGTGTGTGTGTCTATCTGTGTCAGCCTTCAGCCCGGGTTGAGACCGCTTCCTCAACGCGCACACACAGACAACAACACCAAAGTACTTAACAGGTCTTTAAAAGACCATTAACAGATTATTGAGGCTTTGTTTGTTGTAGCGCCCCTGCTTCTCCACCCTGACAATCACTGCTTGCCCGGCCCCACAGAGCAGAGGCTTTGTTCTATTTCACCTCTTTGTGGCCTTGCATCTCCACTCTGCTCTGTGGGGGCCGGGGGAGCAGTGATTGTCAGAGTGGAGATGCAGGGGCGCTAACAGGTGAAATACAAAAAAGCCTCTGCTCTGTGGGGGCAGGGGGAGCAGTGATTGTCTGCAAGGTCTGCGCACCGCCAAGGAAGGCTTGCCGGGCCACCACCGGCCCGCGGGCCGTACTATGAGTACCCCTGCTCTAGATACACATATGCTATCTAAGAGTCAGATAGTAGCATGATCCAGGTATATGGACACATACAGTTTCTGTGTCACCCACCCAGGCTGTTGTCCTTCCACCCATCATTGCTTCATCATTCACCCAGCCATGCATCTCATATTCTTGCCTTCCCAGCTAGTCTTCAATCTCAATAAGTAAGGAATATATAAGAGCTTACCTCTGGCCGCCACCACCACCGTCTCAACTCTCACAGCCGCCGCCTCCTCCCCTGAAGAATCGCCCTCCGCCTCCGTGTCGAGCACCACCACCTCCACACTGGCCCCGCCACCAGATGTTCCACCTACAAAGTACATTTAAGAATGTTAGAATAAAGCACTCACTAGTCTTTGGTCTAGGAATGAAGACATGTGAAAACAATGTAATTTGTGACTGTCTACGTTAAAGTTAAAAAAAATGTCCCTTTTTCCAGGGAAGGTTGTCTTGCTGCACTTTTTGGCACAACTGATGAAGGCTGTTTTTTTAACACGCACCATTTTTCTCCACACAGACAGAAGATGGACTTCTAACAACAAGATCAAGTTGAAACCAGGTGAGAGCTCGGCTCGACCACAAGAAATGTCTTCAATTAATCGTCAGCACTAACCACTTTTCCATTATCAGTTAAACGTTTAGTTTTATTATGACTTCATTTTAATAAATGTGTTTACTTTTAATAAAGCTTTTAAACTTAAATACAATCTGTGTTTTTTGGTCCAGACTAGAGTGACTGAGCGAAAGGTTTTGCAATTTTTGCAAGCATGAGTCCAGATAGAACACTTCAAAAGACATTATGGACAATCCCAGAGGACTGCACTAAGTTGATAGAGCTATTGCTGACTAGAATCATGGGAGTTTCGCCAACCGTGCAATCTTAGTTAGCTACACAGACAGACTAATAAGAATAATCTAGTAATACCACAGGGAGTCATAGTAGAGGCAGGATAAGAATTTAGATACAGTCTACAAGAAGAGCAAAGACAATTTTGAAAAAAGTCAAATGAGGAACGCTAGGAAAAATAGGTACTAGTCTAAAATGAAAACTTACTGGGGCCAGCAGAGGAGCCCTCGCCTGCCCGATCCTGGCCCTGTTGAACAGCATCCGCCGCCTGCTGCTCCTGTGTCCTCCTCTCGCCCCTGGGGGGAGCTGACGTACAACATGAAAGAAAGAACAGAAAACATGGATGATTGTTGCTTGTCAATGTCAACCAAATCAAACATTTCAAAAGAACAATAACAAAATATTTCCGCGAAATTATATTGATTATGGTTACTTTTCATTTATTTGCGGACCTGTGACTTCGAAAGTCACGTAACTCACTAAACAAAGTACTGAAACGTTCACCTAGGACTGGCAGGCAGCAGTCCGCAGGCAAGACGCAAAGTGACAGACAAACTCCATTGTGATTTCAGTCAGATCAGTGACAACACTAACAGTTGCCTGCTACATTACCAGTCATTTAAATAGTCAAACTATCAATCCACCGCCACTATTTTTCTTATTGTCAGGGGTACAAAGGAAGGGGCAGATTTAAGCCCTTGCGGCTCTTTTGCGCCGTTCTTGCGTGACTTTTGTGACGCAGCAGCTAAACAAAAAAGGGCGCCATGGTGCGGCGTATAATATTATAACAACGTGACGCATTTGGGAGATGCATCCCGTTATAAAGCCCTGCGCCATCAGGGGGCGTTCCGGCGCAAGGGAGGGCATTCCTGCGCTGGAACACATCCTAATAGTGGCTGAGGGAAATCTACAAAATATCAATCAGTCACCTTTAGGACAATGATGCGTCACACAAACCCTGCACCTGCTTGAAGCAGACGTACGGCTTGACCCAGCATTGGGGAGATAGGGTACCCCAGAGCATTGATGGAGCTGCGCCATCGTTGCGACGCAACTCCAGCAGTAAAGCTTCGGTGACGTTTTGGGCCCATGGTGCGCCGCATTGCAAATACGGCGCACCATGTTTGGTGGTGGTAGCGGGCCGCACAATTAATGGCGCATCCCTGCTACTTTGCAGGGATGCGACGGTAATTGCAATTCTGCCCCTTAGGGGCATACTTACTTACGCGTTCTGGCGCATCTCCAGAGATGCGCCAGATCAAATGCGTCACGCAAAACTACCCTTGCGACACGGCAGATGTGCCTCATTTACAATGCGGCGCGCCCTGGCGCAAGGGTAGGCACTTGCGTGACGCATCTCGTCACGTAAGAGCGGCGCATCGCTGGAGTCACGTCGCCAACGCAATGCAACTCCAGTAATGCTCAGGGCCACCCAATACTTAACATGCTGTGTCAGTCCTTTCGCCTGCTTCGAGCAGACATAAGGAATTGAATTGACGTAGCAGCGTCGCAGAAGTGCCTGCGTTAAATCTTGTAGATTTCACGCAGGCAATTTTGCGAGGCGCACAGCCGCTGGACCGCCCACCCTGCGTACTAGGAACGCACCCATTGTGGTGCAGGCCCATGGCTTTATAACGTGACGCATCTCCCTAGATGCGTCATGCTGTAAATGACTCGCAGGGATGCGGCACGTTTACGCCGCTGTTGCGTCACGCAAGGCAACGTAAACGTGGCGCAAGGGGCTTGTAAATGTAATCTGCCCCCTAGTGGCTAGCATTACGCAGTTCTGTAAAGTACACTCATACATAATAGTTACTCAGGCCAATGAGACCACGAAATAGAAAACAAATAAGCATAGTAGCAACGCCACTGAGAAGGAGAGCAGTGCACCTGAAATGCACAGAAGATTTTGAAATATAATTTAACTACAATGTAATCGTCATCAGCGGCATTATTGGCTTGCTCCATGTAAAAAACAAATATTTGCAATACAACAACACAGAGCAGGAGAAAACATCATAGTAGTGAGTGATTAAATGGCTACTACTACTCACCAAGCCCGGGGATCTCCAAGCCGAGCTGGTCCAGCAGGTCGCGCTCGCGGTCCAGGAGGTCCGTCCAGCGATGGGTGACCTGGCTGTAGGTGCGCTGGACCCCGTAGAGGTGGGATATGGCCCAGCACACCTTCTCCCACCGCTTCCGGCGCTCCCGCATGTTGTAGCCGCCGGCCGCGATCCTGCCGCCTCCCGCGATGGTCCTGGGCAGGCGGCGCTGGACGAAGTAGACCAGCGCGCCCACTTCCTCCGGGCTGAATATCTCCCGTCGCGTCACCTGCTCCCCCCTCAATCTCCCGCATGCTGTCCTGCCACTGGGTCCAGCACTACTCCCCGCCGCCGCTGCGGCCCTCAAGTGCCTGGGCAGCTTCACGGCGCCTGGCTTGACCATGGTCTGGGCAGGTAAGGTAGGAAGAAGTAGAAAATTAAGAAAGAATAGGATAGGGAAGAAGAAAAGAAAAGAGTTTAAAAAAGTAGTTTAAAAGTAAAGAAAAATAGCAGAAAAGACAAAAATATACAGCTAGGAAAAGAGAGGGATAGATAAGAAGCAAAATCGTAAAAAAAAAACTGAAAACAAGCAAAGGATGGCAAAGATACCAAGAGGATTAAACACCATGCCCAGACACAGGAAATGAATGAAAAACAAGATGGCCGGCGCCCGTTCACGAGCGCGAAAGTAAGTTCGCGCGAGATTTTCCTCGCGATCTCGTGCGAACCTCTAGATTTCCCGCGCGATCTCGTGCGAACCTCTACTCGCAATGCGCTTACTGCGCGAGATTATACATAGCGGGCGGAAACGGAAATACGTCACGCAAAAAAAATGGCCGCGCCCGTACTCGACCTTGGGGTAAATTCGCGTGTTGCGCTGCAAGCGGCTCGCGAATACTGCAAAAAAACTCGCGAAACAACAAGCCGCAAAAAAATAAAATGCTCATTCGCACGAATTGGCGGCTTCCGCGGTCGGTTTCGCACGACGCCGCGCCCCGCGAATAGCGCGAAAAAAAACGAAAAACGATTTCAGCAAAAGCAAAAGCAATGAGCAGGTGCAAAAGGTCAACCTCATGATTTGTAACGATTCTTTGTAGTGCTTCCTGAGGGGGCCCTCCAGAATTCGGTTGCCTGCTTGCAACTATTGTGTGACCCTGCTCTGACCTTAACTGTATGCCACAAAGGTCCTGATTTACAGCTAAAGGAGCAGACAAGCAGGTGCCAGGCTGGAACTTTAAATTCTTTCAGTGACACATTAATTAGCCCCTAATTCATTATTGTCAGTTGGGGCAGGGCAGGTGTTGTTAATAAACTAACCCCAAATTAATTCATGTCAGTTCAAGCAGGGCAGGTGGGCTTGCTTTCCCCCCCCATCTTCTACAGTGATGATGAACCAGAGGGTGGCATTGATGTAACAGAGGGTGGCATGGGTCAAAGAGAGGGTGCCAGTGGTAAAACAGAGGGTGCTGGGAGGCTGTGATGATGAACCAGACGTAGAAACAACATAGTCGCGACCGTTGCGAGCCGACAAGTAAGTTCGCAATTGCGAACTAGTACCAAATCCTCGCGAACTGGCAGAAACAATTGCGAACACACAAAAAAAAAAAAATCCGCAAATTCGCGGGAATTCGCAGATTTTGCGGATTGCGAGTTCGCAAATCCGCAAAATTCGCGAACGCGAGATCCGCAAAATTCGCCCATACTTACCAGGATGTCGTCACTGTAGTTTAGAGTGTTGGGAACGTGATGAATCACCTTTCTGATGGCCTCCTGAAAAATCTCAGCAGCAGAAGAGACCCCAAAGCTGAGTTTTTTTATATCTGAATAGGCCTTGATGAGTCGAGAATGTGGTGATGTATCTCGACTCTTCGTGAAGTTCCAGTTGTAATAACCCTTATTAAGGTCTAGTTTGGAGAATATTTGTGCCCCATTCAGTGACACAATCATGTCGCTGATATGCGGTCCCAGGTTTCTTTCTCTTTCAATGGCTGTGTTGGGTGCCCTCATATCCACACAGAGGAGCACTTTGCCAGGTGAGCCCTTCTTAGGCACAACGACCACAGAAGAGACCCAGGGAGAGGGTTCTGACGTTCTCTCAATGATGTCAGCCAGGAGAAGATCCTGCAGTTCCTCCTCTACAGACTGTTGAAGGTGAAATGGAATTTTCCTGTGATGTTGTGCAACTAGAGTCACTTGTTCATTTATGTGCAATCGAACTTGGCAGTGAGCCATCTTTCCAAGTCCGGTGAACAATTTTGGAAACTTGTGAACTATGTCAGGTTCATCATCGACTTTATACAAAATGTCTACTAGTCTAAGTCGTTCTGCTGTGGGCAAGCTAAGGAGACAATCTGCTTCAGGACCATCAATAACATGAATGTAAGCTGGAATAGTTCTGTCCTTGTATGTGAGATTGATCGGGAAGTATCCTAAACATGGAAGAGGTTTCTTTGACATCCACGTGTACACTTGCACGTTGGCTTTATGCAAGTTTGGTGGTGTATTCATTTTCTTGTATTCTGCAACTGAAATATAGTTAAGAGATGCTCCACTATCCAGGACAAATTTGGCCCAGTGCGTGTCCATTTTCAGATCTAGTCGCGGGTACTTCTTCAACCGGTCCGGATCTGCAACCATGCATACGTACTCATCACTGTCTTGCAATATTGGTGACAGTGACCTTGACTCACGTGATTGTGATCGCCGGGATCGATATGTCCCATGAGACTGACGGCTAGACTGCGAAGAACCAGTGGAAGAATCTCTGTAGTCCCACACTGCTTTGGCATGGTGGCGAGTGTTAGACTGTCTGGATTGTCTGTAATTGTCTTTGCAGGTGTCTTTTCGAGGAGCTCCGCAGACGTTCTCAAAGTGGTTATCCCGGCCACACTTCCTGCATTTTTGGCCCAATGCAGGGCATGTCTCTGTGTGAGGGAAGTCATATCCACAGCAATAGCATTTAAGTTGACTCTCTCGTCATTTATCAGTCCGGCTCGAGCTACGACGCCGACGACTTGCATAATGAGACGGAACTTTGGATCTGGATGATTGCTGCTTTGCAGAGGAAGACTTGTTAGTGTTGCGTGATTGGAGCGGAAATGCTTGTTCACGTTTTTCGCCTCTTCCTGCTTCCATTTTATTGGCATGTTCTTCTGCCTGATCGTGTACTCGCGTCATTTCTTCTATCTCATCCAGGGAGTAGCTTTTCTTTAGTAGACGTCTGCGTAATGACTCAGACTGAAATCCTTCTATGATTCGAAGGCAAAGGGCGTCTTCCGTCGAGAAAGAGTCAAATTCACAGTAGCGGGCCAAACGCCTAAGTCACGTGATGAAGGTACTCATGGGCTCGTCTTTTTCTTGAGAAGCTAGATTAAATGTGTAACTTTCGTAGTCAATGTTTCGTTTGTGAAGACATTTTCTGTTTAGTGCATCACGCACATTGGCATAGGACAAAGCAGCGTCAGCTGGAAGCGCATTTATAATCTGACCAACATCTTTCCCTATGAAATTGCATAATGCAATCAGTTGCTGCTCCTCCTCGGTCACATGAAACCCTTTCATGAATGCTTCAAAGACTTCTAGCCATTCCTGCCAGCGAAGGCCCATCCCCCCCCCAAAATGAAGACCAGAGGTTCAGGTGGGCGTAGAAAAGGGACTCCGAGCAACCCAAGTCTGTGTCCACCCATTTGCGCGGTGGATGTAGGTGATTCTTACCTGGTGTTGGCTCTAGCAGAGGCATGACTCTGTCTGGACGTTGGCGATCCGGACATCCCAGAGGAATGTGGTGGAGCAAATACTTTGTGCTGGTTAATCGAGTCACGGGAACCCTCACAGTGTCTGTCACCTGGTGTAGAATGGCACCGTCAGCATCACTTATCAATTTCGCTATGGCGTGCCGTCAATAGCCGGGCACCACTGAAGAGAAAAAAAACCAAAAATAGTCCACCAATTTCTTGAAATGTAATTATTGCCATTTAAATCAATACCCATCAAGGGCAGACAATGAGATGTGCTGGCAGTCCCATACTCCCATCAATATGGCCGCTTAGCGTATTATTAGGCATCGGAAAGCACTTCTGGCAGTCTTTTGCCAATGCTTGTTGCACTTCTGAGCAAATGCCTGACCTCAAAATGGCAGCCGGGCACTGCTCACAGGGGATTGGTCGACGCGCCGGACTTAAAAATGGCCGCCGTTGAAACTCGTTCCTCGCGAGATTTCAGACCCGATGCCGTCAGTGAGAACAGCAGCCCATAGACGCCGGTACCTGGTAGCCCACGACCGGGCATAGCACCATGCCTGAGCAGGTGGCAGTCAATCACGGGCACTTGCATCTTCAGGGACGCGACTGGGGTGGGCTCCCGGATTGCAAGCAATGGACAGCACCGCCTCCCTTTCACACGCAACTGGGGTGAGCTCCCGGGTAGCAACGAGGCCAAGCTTCCTCCGGGGGCACACGTGGCTGGGGTGGGCTCCCAAAGCGCAGCTGCAGATTTCCCCATCTGCATGGCAGCAGAGCGATCGGCCAACACGGTGGGCACGACGCGACCGGGGTAGGCACCCGGTTCGCGACTCAGCAAGGCCCCGAGGCAGCGGAGCACATGCAGGATGCAGGTAAGCAGCAGGCGACAGTTCACCACCCTCGTCGCCAGTTGTAGTGACTTTGCACTGTCACAAATGATGCAGACACTTTTCTTCTTGTACAGGAGCTTTATTCTGCTATCACCTTTCTCCTATCGTCCCTACTCTGCACTGCCCTGCCCTCACTATTGCTCCTCCTCTTCCGCCACTCGTCTCTCCTCCCACCTTCTAGCCTCATGTGCTGGTCCTAGCGCCCAGCACATATCGGGACATTACAACTATCCAATCCTTACCCTACTGTTGCACTGACTGGAGATGGAATAGTAATTTTTACCCCTCCGCTATCCAACTCTTTCCCTACTGTTGCACTAATTTGAGTGGGAATAGTAAGTTTTTTCCCTCCACAATCCAATCCTTTCCCTACTGTTGTACTCACTCGAGGGGGAGTAGTAATTTTATCCCTCCACTATCCAACACTTTCCCTACTGTTGCACTCATTGGTGTACGAATAATAATCTTTACCCCTCCGCTATCCAACTCTTTCCCTACTATTGTACTCACTGGAGTGGGAGTAGTAATTTTTGCCCCTTTGCTATCCAGCATTTTCCCTACTGTTGCACTGACTGGAGTGGGAATATTCAATTTTATCCCTCCACTATCCAACACTTTCCTTACGGTTGCTCTCATTGGTGTACGAATAGTAATGTTTACCCCTCCGCTATCCAACCCTTTCCTTACTGTTGCACTCATTGGAGTAGGAATATTAATGTTTTCCCCTTCACTAGCCTACCCTTTCCCTACTGTTGCACTGACTGGAGGAGGAATAGTACATTTCACCTCACCGCTATCCACCACTTTCCCTACTGTTGTACTGATTGGATTGGGAATATTAAGTTTTTCCCCTTCGCTATCCAATCCTTTCCCTACTGTTGCACTGACTGGTGCGGGAATAGTGATTTTTACCCCTCTGCTATCCAACTCTTTCCCTACATTAACTGGAGTGGGAATATTAAATTATATCCCTCCACTATCCAACACTTTCCTACTGTTGCATTCTCTGGAGTGGAAATATTAATTCTTACCTCTCCTCTATCCAACACTTTCCCTATTATTGCATTGATTCGAGTGAGAAATGTATGTTTAAATATTTTTAAATAGTTTAATATTTAAATGATACGAGTGTTTATATTTATTGTTTTTTAGTAAACTATATATGTATGTTTAATTTTGTTAGGTTCAGTTAATTTGTTATTTTTGTTAAATGTATATTAAATCATTTCTTTTAATTAAGTTTATTATTTAATATTTATTTATTTTTTAATATATAATAAATTATATTTTTTACATCTATAATTATGTCATAGATATTGTTGTTTCGATATTTTTGTACTTACCTTTATAAATATAGGATGTCAATATATTTACCATTTATATTTATGACTCGATATTGTGGTATGGGGATATTTTGGGTGTCAATGTGTTATCAGTAACCTTTCGGAGAAGACTTGGACTCGGAAAAATGATGATCACCAGTAAGTAGTCCAGGGCATTTCCTCCTTGTCCAGCTTCCCCGATCCAGTCCTTATCTGCAAGATAATACCTAAGCAATTGTGCTTGACTATATAACACCATAGCAGGTCATCACACCAACTCCTGATGTATGCTAATAAATAGGTGTAACATAGGATAACATCTCCTATGACAAAAAGGAACTTATATGTCTGAAACAGCAGATAACAAACACATGATCTCCAAAAGAAGTAGAAAAGTCTTCATCCAACTGAACTTGATAATGGGAAAGGAAAGTATGTGGAAATTTACTTGTGGCTACACAACAAATGTCTCTCAATGTAGCCCCTCTAATAGAAGCCAAAGAGACTGACAAATTCTCTAGTGGATTTACCCTCAATGACTGAAGAAATAAGAGACTGGGCGAATTCATAACACATGAGAATGGTGGACTTAATCCACCTGATAGAGTCAATGTTGAGGGATGAGAAACCTCATTTGTTTCTCATTTGTTTACGAATTCATTGATGCAATAACAATTTATGCAATTGCTTTTCCATCTTGTTTTCTGTCTTTTGGGAAACGATTTCCTACAACCTTAAGACTGTAAGCCCTTCCCACTTTGTCAAATGCAACTGACAGGTAAAACAGTGCCTTGACCTTGGCTCTATCTTTGTCAAGTTATAGGAAATGGTATTATCTAATCATGGCAATTGTCGAATTTTGAACCTCTCTTGGAGCTGAAGCATGACTGGTGATGAGAATAGACGTTCTTTCATTTAAAATGGTCTTCAATGTGAAGTGAGACATTTCCTCACTACTTCAGGAAAAGGAATTTAACAATCAAGCTATTTTTGATCAAGTTTAAAGGGCTTGAATTGGTGTGAGCTGATTTCAGCTCTTTTGGTACGGAACCATGGTAAAGGAAGCATTAATTGCCTTGATCATATCTGGTTCTGAGATTCATAATGCTCCTTAATCTATGAAGCTGAGCATGACTCGGTTTCAAGGTAAATGTTTTTATCTTTTTTGCTGTCAGGATAAATTTTTCACAGAGCAGTACTGCAAGAGAATATAGAGATACTGGGGATACAGAAGGTAACATCAAAGTGAATGATCACCTTTTCAGGAATTCCTCTGAGTATCCTACTATAATTTAAGGACTTTTGATTTGAAAAATGTAGGAAAATTCTTAATCAGAAGGCCAATTCAATTGGGGTATTTTTGATGGCTTTTGGTTTAGTCCCTTATCTAAGGTGTTGTCTTGTGATGTATTGATAGGTATAGAGCAGTACCCATATCCCTTCAGAGGTCGAAATGTCTGGAATGTTTGTAATTATAAATAACTTGGCTCTTATTGGTCCGGCTAATTAAAAGGTCTATCCATATAGCACAGTTAGCTTTAAACTGCAGCTGTACAACTTTATAATAATTATTTGTGTGGACTGTCCCAAATTTCTTGATTTCTTTTCTCGTGGAGAAGTGTGGCTCAGTGGTTAGAGGCGGCAGACCCGGAAGCTGAGATCGGCCCGGGACCAGGGTTCAATTCCCAACGCAGCTGGGTCTTGGGTCAATGTCTGCGGACTCAATAATTCTCGCCTTGGCGCCTACTCTAACCTTGTGCTCCACTCTGCAACTCTGGGCAATAGCTTGCTTAATCTTCACAACGGACCCTTCAACGCCGGGGATGCCTGGTCTCACCTTGGGGGTGCCCAGGAGGGACCATCTCACAGGGAAAGCCAGGACAGGTTCCTCAGCGGTATACAGCGCCGGGACACCCCGGTGTGGGTAGCTGTGCGCTTTACAAGTATACCACATTTACATTTACCACATTTACTTTTATCACATTTAGTTAGGACATCCTATGACTTTTGTTTGGGAAATTTACCTCATCACAGTAGGCTAGCAAGGGGAGCTTCGCGCGCTGGAACCTAGTAGGTTTTACCGACAGATAACCGCTTTCAAAAAGTGACGGAGAATCGCCTTCTTGGTTCATCCGAAGCCCAGGAAGTGACAGAAACCGCTTTGAGTGTTTTTTCCTGAATCCAGGATTGAACACACCTTTTACATTCAGACCCTTATTTGTGGTCTGTAAATTACATGTGGGCAGGGCGCGCCTTAGCGTGTGCGTACCGCCCCTTGTAAATCACACGGTCCTGACGAAAACCAGAGAATTTTTTATATTGGTTGAAACATGTAGACCTAGTTTACTTTATAATCTCTTTCACATAGCACACTTGGCTATTTTAAAAAAAAAATTTATACCACACTTCTCGAGACACCAAAGCCTTCCTAGTTGGGCAAAGGTGCCACACTGGTTTTATTAGGGTTCAGACGCTCAAGAATAAAATCTTGAACGGAGTAGTACTGGCCCTTTTTAATATACCTTCACTCATTTATAATTAGCACATATAAAAAAGAAACAATATCCCGCTCCACTGTAGTCAGGTGTCGTAGCACACCCTATAGGCACTCGGCCTATGGGGTGGGACCCCAATGATGAAGCATGTCACCAACCAGGTTGGTGAGTGAGGGGTCTTCTTAAAGGACTACTACTGTCCAGTTAACGGTGTTGGGGCACTTTGTGCTTACCTAGACATACCTAATAGGAAAGAGCAAATTGCTGCTTTCCTCCCATTCAGGGGGTACTCCTTCTTTGTTATTACTAGCAAGGGGAGCACCCATACATACAGTATGTCTGGTCTTTGCATGTCTGCATTTTTTTAATGCATTTCTTTTTTGCAAGCCTATCCAATGACATTACAAGTGTAAAAGTAATAAAAGTATTGATGCCACTGTCTAAATGTTGTTTTTATATTGTGAGGAGAAAAGACCTCCTTTTGCAAGACCAACCACATATTTAGCTATCTTGTATTGCTGGTTTTTGACCTCTGCAACCTGGGTTACTACTCTCCAGTACCCAGTGTATGCGCTCTGAAACTTAAAACATAATACCATTTGCAAATACCCATTTGGCATGATTAACTTTCTAGTAAGGCTTTAGTACACGGTGCAGGCAAATACACCAATGGCATAGAAAAGTTAAATGTCCTCTGTGGACAGCAGCATATGTTGTGCCATCCAGTAAGGTGACAAGGAAAAACATGGCTTCAGGCCTACATGTGTTGCCTGCCTACTAAAGATTTTAACATGCAGAAAAACATGCCAAAATAACCCATTTTGACAGGAAGGTATCCCACTTTTCAATATTAACTAATTCACCCCTAGGTTAGCCTTGTGGCCCGCTAGGCAGGGAGCCTAGTATTTGTAAATGGTACATGTAAAATGTATCTCTGGAATATACTGACAGTGACTATTCAGCCAAAAGCTACTTTCACTGTAAAAAGGCAATATATGACCTATGTGAATAACTAAAGTTCAGAATAAGATCATGGTATCTTTTGTTTGGGACAAGGGACCACTATTTTTAGTGTTTACTAAAAACCTGTTTCACTTTGGAGTAGGACTTTTAATAAATATCTAGGAAACCGGCCTTCATGAAGTGTGAAAACTGCTCCCAGGGCAGAAAGAATGGCTTAGGCCTTTTAGCAGGTAAACCTGGCTGTGAGGTATCAGCTCAGGGAGGGAAGCAGCAGAGGGTTCAGGAACCTCATTAACTTGAAAGGGGCCAGTGTGAGGCCTGCCCATTCATAGTTATGTGTTAAGAGATGCCTGGGGAAGAGAAGACTTTGTTCCTTGAGCTATTTGCAGTCATCTTGACACCAGACCAGTGGGAGGGGGAACTGGTCCCAGAACCTGTTTGGTGTAATTGATGTGGAGCTGACATTCTCATTTCACTTACCACAACCCTTGTTGGCACAGCAGCAGGCTCCAAAGGCAGAAGGGTGCTAACATGTTTTCTCATATTTGTGCACAGTGGGATAGTTTGAACTAAGACAAACAGGATGTGCTGCAAAAATGGGCAGAATTGCCCCAGGGAACTTTATTCTCATTTGTTCAGAGTGTAAAGCAGTCACCACCACCAACTGGTGAAAGAAACCTACAAAAGTGACATCTTTCTTACCCATAGTTCACTGGAACACATAGGGACCTGATGAAGAACAGAGGAGGACTGGACCTGCTCCTGCAACCTGTGTGGGAACCGGAAGTGCTAGACATGCTCCCACTTGTACTCAGGACTGAGAAGTGGACTCCAAGGGCTACTTGCCTGACGTCCTGTGTGGCTACAGGGACAAAACAAGCGGCAAGAAGTATTTTCCCTGAAGTGTCTAGTTGAGCAGTAACAAATGGACATGGACCTGGAGGCTAGTGACCTCTGCTTGGTGTTTCCTGTCCCCTGTGTCTTGTCTCTGGGTTTTTGGAAGTGGGAGGAGTAGCCAAGAGAATCCGGGCCTCTTAATCCTGCCTCTGGCTTCCTGTGAGCCATAGGCGTAGCTAACAGGAGCTGCTTCAGAAAGTCTGAAAAGTTGGAACTTAGATCTTTTTCCGACTTTTAAAACACCCAGAGCTTCAGCAGGACCTCAAGGCAGAGTTGTTTGACAGTAAGGGGTCTTCCAGATTTGCCCCACTGGAGGGGGTTGAGATTCAAAGAAGCCCAAAAGTAGAGATCTTCACTGTGGGAAGGCACGAAAAGTGTCAACCCGTCGGAGGACTTCCCACTCTCACCAATGGCTTCATGGGGCCTTGTTCAATGGCTATGGAACTTCAAGAGGACTTTTCTGGATACAGCCTGCAGCCTTGTCCCACTGGAGAATTTCCTTTCCCTTTCAGAGAGTAAATCAGAAACTAAAACCTCTGGCTAAGATAACCCACTGTGCAAGAGGTGAAATTATGTTTCACATAGCCAATAGCAGGAGGTGATAATCCTGGGAGGAGAAGCAAAAGGCCACTCAATTTTTATGTTAAACCATTGGTAACAAGAAGAATTCCATTGGTCACTGGTCAGTATGTGTTTGAAGATCATAATGCTTTTAATTGCATTTTAAAGGTTTTTAGTATCAGGTGTCACCATTAACACCTAATGCCATCTTCTTCATTGTGGTGCCCTTTTGATTTGTCTGGTGCTACTCTTACATTATTAGGGCACTTTTAAGTACACACTGGTATCCTTTTACCAGAGTTATAATGGTTATAGAATTGACATTGCATACTCTTTACAATGATGTCCAAGGAGTTGACATCATATGTATGTTGATCATAATGATAGGATTTGTGGGTTTTTCCAGTCAAACCCATCTTTGTTGAAAAGTTGAATTGGCTTCATGCTAGTGCTAAGTGAGTGATAGCAAGCACAAACACCCAGCTACAATTCTATCAAACGGTGGAAACATTATCTGTCTAAAACCACAGTAGTCACATTTACTAAACAAGCATTAGCAAAGCCAATAGGTCTGGCCCATGCAAATAGTTGTGATAATTCAATACTTTTATTATGTTTATTGCACGCATATACCACAAAAATATAAGAGAAAAAAAAAGGACAGCATACTGCATAAATGGGGTAGCCACATGACTGCAATTAAAATGTTGAACCTTAAAATATATTAATATTCACATATAATTCTACTAGACGAGTACAAGTGCTTCCTAGAAGTCAGATTTGTTAAGAACAGGTATAGAAACCCTTTTCGGTTGTAATGAATGTCAATAAAAATATTATTCATATTGGCACAACATAGTACAGTTTGTTTTCATATTCTTTACCTTGAAGAGATAATTTAACCACACAAGAAAACAATTATAAAGAATCAAAAGAAAAAGCACTGGCAAAGTAAAGTATTGTTGCTGGGAAGGAAATGTCCCCTGGACGTGCACTTTTGATTTGATTGTCTGTCTGCAAGTGAAACAGATATGCTGACTTTTGTTTTGGCCCTCCATCACACTAATCTAGTGTGTGCAGCGATGCCTAAGCCTGTCAATGGTTATGTAAAGTTCAGAATTTGTTCTGTGACCTGGAGGGGTGCACAAAGCATGCCCTCATAGTGGACACTGGACTATTGTCCATGTCCTGTGTATATCACATAAAGTAGGGGTGGCAGAGTTCTGTGTTTTGTGAATTAGTAATGTGACAAGAGGTTTTTCTCAGTATCAAGGAAAGGCGAGCCTACTTGCTCTTCTCATGTAATGTTCTGCTGTTATGCGAATCCTTGAACCTTACACTGACATCTCATGTGCTTGTTGAGTAATTGTTTGTGCAGTGAGTATGAACACATGTATGGTGTCAGGGACGGTCCGGGACTATGTGAGGAACACAGTCAGGGACTTGGGCAAGGACTGAGAACTGTGTAGAAAACTTACACAGGAAGAGGAGTACAGTGCTGCCCAGGCCAGGATCATACAGGGAGTCAGAGGGTCAGAGGAGAAAAAGGGATCCAAAGGGGAAGCCTGTACAAGGGAACAAGATGGGTAAGACTCAGAAAGGAAGGGCACTCACAAGGCAATTGAGCATTCAGACTAACTACACACAGGACGGACGTGCAAGACATATATATATAATACAACATTAGCAATAAAGGGGAGTGTGGGGTAAAGCACTCAGGAGCTCCACATGGTAAGACTGAAGCTCAGTAAGTTTCTTATCTACAGTTGCTGTTACAGATACTGACTGCAAATAACCCCATGCAGGATATGCATGCAAAGGCAGGGTCTATGGAGCTTATACCTATGGTGATGTTATAAATGTAACTTAAAGACAATACTCACAGTGACCAAGAAACACCACCTAGGTAGTCAGCTGAGCCCATGGACCCTGGGGATCAAACAGGAAAACGCAAGGCAATAACAGCAAGGGGGTAGGACTAAACACAAGCACAATGGACAAAGAGCTAGCAAGGAGGAGTGCTTAACAGGAAAGGAAGGAAATCACAGAGCACACTTGGCAGAAAGCAGGTAACACACATACAAGGCAACAGAAGCAAGACAGCAGAATAGAAAGACAGCAAACTAGGAACTGGAACCAAGGAATTGAAAAGAAAGGCAGAGAATGGAAAGGTATATGCAGAAGGGGAGACTACAGGGGTATACTGGAATAGTGCAGGTTACGGAATCAAGAAAACAAAATAGCATAGAAGGCAGTGCTGGGGCAGGAACACTAATTAAGCTAAGGCTCAAGTCAAGGTAGCACTGCAGACAGTGCTGGTTCAGGAACAGAGAATTACTAAAGCCTAATGGGTCAAGGTAGCACTGCAGGCAGTGCTGGTACAGGAACAGGGAATTACCAAAGCTTCAGAAGTCAAGGTAGAACTGCAGGCAGTGCTAGTTTAGGAAACAGTGAAAATTACTGTAGCTCAGGAGTCAAGGTAACACTACAGGAGTGCTAGTTCAAGAAACAGGCCATAACTACAGCTCAGAAGTCAAGAGAGCACTGCCAGCAGTGCAAATCAGGAACAAGAAATAGCTGAAGCCCAGGAACAGGAACAAAGAATAATTATAGCTCAGGAACTCAAGAAACAAGAGCACTGCAGGCAGTGCTAATTCAGGTACAGGGAATAGATATAGCTCAGGAATTCAGGAAACAAGGTAGCACTGCAGGCAGTGCTAATCCAGGTACAGGGAATAGCTATAGCTCAGGAACTCGGGAAACAAGGTAGCACTGCAGGCAGTGCTAATTAAGGTACAAGGAATAGCTATAGCTGAGGAAACAAGGTAGCACTGCAGGCAGTACTAATACAGACACAAGGAATTGCTATAGCTCTGGAATCAAGGAACACGGATTACAAAGGCTCAGGAAACACTGGAAACCAGGATCGGTCTCACCGGTATACAGCTACAATGACCAACCTTGGCCTGAAGGGAGCTGGGGCTTATAAGAACTCACAGTAATCCCATGCAGCAGGTGTGAGCAGGCTAGCAGCATCCAGCCACCAGTGAGCTGAATTCCTCCACCCATCCTTGGCCTACAGGGGTGGAGACAAAGCAGTGAGCAGGGATTTCTGGGTAATGGAGTTCCAAACATGAGCATGCTGGCTTCAAGTATAATCAAGCTGGCTTTCACAGAACCCGGCATGGATTGGGAATGGATGTCAATTCCCAATAAGTGTCCAAATGCCTGGAAGTCAGGATATGCATACAGGTGAGTGTCTGGAGATATTAGAACACTGGAAATCCCCACAATTCGGCCCCCTGATGGTGGGCACGAGAGCACTGGGAACGAATTGTGACATATGGTATTAAGACTCAGAGGTGGCTTGCCCGCTATGGCGGAGAAGCATCACCCTACAGCTGCAATGCAGCAGTCAGAAGAAAAATAAAATGACAATAAAACAACTTTATTGTCATTGTATTTTTACTTTGCATCAGCCGCGTCTAGGGCGGGGCAGGACCATGCCGCAGCGTCACACAGCAGGGGGAGGAGGAGTGGTAGGCAGGGAAAGTGCGCATGTCAATTTGGCCGTCCATCTACGGCCAGTCAAACCGATATACGCACTTGGATATCTCCAGGCTGTACCTTAGAGATATCATATTGCTCAGGCGCATAGGCTCCCAGACCCTGCTAGAGAGCACAATCCGCCCGCTCCACCCAATAATTTATCCCAGCACGCGAGAAGCACTGGGAGTGCATGGGGTCTGTTAGCCTGTGCCCATGGGAATTATAATGCCTGAAACGAGAGCAGAGGCACACGCGGCGTGGAAGCAGAAGATCGCGGCAGCCGGCAGAAAAGATACGTTTATATTTTTATCTTATTTTTTCCTGCCCTCCGACCAAGGATTGGTAGCAGCTGCCCCTGTTAAGACTATATGCATTGGGTGATGAGTCTAAATATTGGGGCTAGTGAGATCCACATAGATGCACCTGGCGTAGCATGGTACAAAATGGAGGATGTAGAAAGCTTCCCCAGGCAGTAGAAGTGTGCTTTGTTTTCATCAAAAAGTGAGTAAGAGGAATTATGATCTGTCGCACAGCCTTCTATCCAAATAATATGTCCCAAAAGGTGCAATAAGTAGTGAAACACAGTTATTGGGCCCCTAGAGTATTATCAACATCAAAAGATAATAGTTAAGGACACCTCACCCACATTTTGTGGCATCATTCGTGTCTGACTTCCCTACTAGTAGGTAAGTAACACCGGGACAGACTCAACCTTTTGAGGGAGTTCACCACAAGCGTGAACTAGATAATTGCAGGGATCAAGATAAACTAAATTTGCCTCAGGGTAAGCCAAAAAGATATCTCTTTTATTCATGAGCACCCTAGGTATGGTTAAATGGATGACTATATGGCATCTTCTAGATCAATGTTTGGCATATCCAGTCTGTACTAACATGCTAGTTTGGCTGTTCTGAATGCCCATTTGGGTCAGTGGCCTAGGGCTCAGTAGATCCCCACCGTACTCATGCATTCATACCTAATGTATGGTTTTGGTTAACCAATGATTGTAGGTAAAGCAGAGGATGTCAAACAATGGGGTGTGACATATTCAAAACAACTATTGTGCTCAAAGGCAAACGATCATGGAGAATTTCCGGGATGTTATGTAAATTCACTGCAAAACAAAAGCAATATGGCATACCTGAGAGAACTCTCTCAATCACACCACTTACCCTAACGTGGGCTGAAATGTACTATAGTTGCGAACAGGGCCCACTTATCTGTAGACAAACACTTGTATACAGATTTTCGAGATTAAGACACACATAAGAGTATTACAATATATATACACACACTGATGCTTAGACATGGTGCAGTTGGCATGCCCAATATACAAACAGAACATATAAGACATTACATGACATGTACATGATGAAGGATGTTGTTATTCTTTTGAAGTGTGTTTCCTGCATTCCTGTGGCTGGAGAGTGGAGACCCTGAAACTGAAGTGAGGAGGATGATGACAGGGCCTGCCTGATTGCCTACTGAGTGAGAGAATAAGGATGTGGGGAAGGGTCAGAGCTGCCGACTTTGGAGCTGGGGAACCAGGTTTGAGTCTCCGCATTAGCTAATTATCCTGCGATTCTGGGCAAATCACTCCATCTCCCTGTGCCTACCAAAAATGAATGTGTACTTGTATAATGTAAGTGTTGCTCATGTAAAGCTCTCCAATATCTTTGGGTCGAGTTCCCGCTATATAAAACCGCAAAAAAAAGCAATGGCTGCCTCTCCGGGAGAACAGACTGCCCAGGTGTAGAAGGTCAGCTTGATGCTAGCATGTGTAACACTAAGAGAAAGCTGACTATCCTATAGAACGAAGTGAGGAGCAACCTGTGTTATGAAGGTGTCCTCCGTTCTGTCTGTGTGTTACCTGTTTGAGCCACATTAAGACCTCTGAAGATCAAATACCACCATGCTGACCGGCAGTCCGCCACAGGCTTGAAAGACTTGTTGTTCTACTATCAATGTTGGGGAGAATTAAGCTGCATCGCTGCAGAAGTGAGAATCTCTGATCAACCTATAGGCCACAACTGCTGAAGGCCCTCTACCACAAAGACACAGCCCGAAGGATACAACTGTCAAATCTGAGTCACTGTCTATAACCTGGCTGGAAGGCTGCCAGCGCTGAAAATGAGGGTTGCTGCAAAAATCTTCCTCACAGGTTTCATCCTGCAAACACAGTCCTGATGCACTGGTACCCCAGCGGCTGCTACAGTTGATCCGCCACCATGAGGGCAGAACGCATCCACCACGCTGCTGCAACTGCAATGACCACCAGCAGGTCAACGCCAGGCTTTCCCTGCACCCGGGAGTGGAGACCAACACACTCTGCCACGCTTGCTTGGGACGTTTGCCTCAAGGCTAAATCATATTGAAATGAGGTGCACTTTTGATTAGTGTGAATATTTGATGTAATCTGCACATGTGTCTGATCGATGCCAAAGCCTAGTGTGTTGGGGACTGTAGTCATGGGATCCTCACCCAGGTAAGGAGCTGGGACACCAGAAAAAGGTGGTGTAGCACCTCACTGTTAAATCTGTTTAAGATTACAACCCTTCATTACATCCACATCTAATTATGTAGTATTTAGTTCTTCTGTGAAATAAAGTACTTTCTTTTTCACAAAAGATCAGAACTCGGATGGACAATACCTTAGTTCTGTTACACCCTACTGAGCTCTTGTCCCCAACCCCACCTCCCTTAGAAACCTTTGACTGCTCACCATCGCTAACCTGAGAGTGTGGAACGGGTTGAACTTTCCCAGTTTGCTGAGATACCAATGGCCAGCAAGCTCAACCTCTTATGTTGGGTGCAATAGCCCCTGTCTGCCTTGTGGCTCCTAAACAGGAGCTGATAGTCAGTAGACCTGCTGTGCCACTGAAAGTGCAGCCCATTTAGGTGGATGTGCATATGTTATCGAGAAAAGTGACATCACTCTCAATGTAAGAGAGCCAATGGCTGCAGAGGACTAGCCCGTTGCTGCATGCTGTGTACTGTGGTTGAGACATGCAAAATGTAAATGACAGACCAATGGAGGTCACGAACAGCCTTGTAGTAGAAGTTGCCTTTAAACTCTTATCCATAACGTTTGTGTGAGTTTACTCCCTTCCAAACACTCTGTAACTGTATGTAATTAAGCTCCGTTCTGGCATTGTTGTCACCTCACCGACCATCTATTAATCAGTGCAAAATGTCTAAGACAATAAAATGCAAGAGACAGGTCAGTGACATACTATTCCTACATCGACCGGGAAAGAAGGAAATGTCACGGAGGGTCTCACTCCCAATCCCTTGTGAATCCCAGTTGAGACACAGGCTCCTGTTTGCCCCCAAATTTTGATTATAATTTGGGCAGCAATTCTCTGGACCACTGGAATTATGTGGCAGGGGAGCACAGTGTGTCAACGCAGGGACCCTTGCACCATGGTGCACCGGTGCCTGCTATGCAGGGATGATTATTTTTGTGCAGGAAGGGAAAACTCCCCGCACAAAAACAATCACAAGAGGCTTTTCACTCTTTTTTATGTGTGCTGCAAAAGGAAAAACAAGGAGAAATAAAGGTATTTCTCCTCAATGTGCCTCCCTTATGCCTTCCCTGGGGAGGAGTACATTTTTGGCGCTGCCTCAGATTTAGGATTTCTCGTAAGTCTGGGGCAGTGTCAAAAAGCCTGGCATGTTGCTGGGAACACCCCCAGCAACACACAATGCACTCCCCTTTAACATAGAAAACTGTGTTAAAGGAAACAATATTTACGAGGCAGCATTAAGCCGACAAATGTTGCTTTGTGCTGCATGGTAAATATGGAGCAGGCTCCTGCACCACAGAATGTCACAAAAAGTGGTCTCATAAATGAGGCACACTATTTTCTACAGTTAAAACCTTGGACATACTTCCCCATATCCAATGCTTAATTTGTAAAGAATAAGTGATGTGGCCCAAAGTTTTGCTCAGAAGCCAATGGTTGGTGCTATCCAAGATCAGGGTATAAAATGCCAAGAGTGCGTAGTCTTGATTCCACCTCTTGGGGCTGATTTCCAAGTCCATTGCGCCGCCGGTGCGTCACTTTTTTAACACACCAGTGGTGCAATGGGCTTGCCCATATTTACAAGGCTTCTTAAGGCCACCCTGCATGGCTTTTCATGCCCTTGTAAATATGGGCTCCTTTCACGCATTACTCTGCGTGAAAAATGCATTCCATGGGTCTTGCTGTGTTGGTTCCCAAGCAAAATCCATGCAACTGGATGATGTCCCAGATTTACAACATTTTGCAAAACTGGGAGTGCGGTAGAATTCTACGCCTCCCCAGGGAAGGCATAGGAATGGCACAACGAGGAGAAATACTTTAATTTCACCTAATATTTTCCTCTTTCTATGAGTGTTGCAAATGCAATTAATGATTGTTTTTGTAAAGGAAGGCAGTGCAGGCTCACTTGCAAAATGACGCACGGGTGCCCGCTCCGGATCATGGCAGCCAATTGTGCACCAGCGCAGGGGAAAGCACAGGGATGTGTCATATTTTTGTCAATACAACGCATACCCGTGATTTGAAAATGATGCAGAGAGGCACAGCTAAGTGGCTTGCAGGGCAGCGCTGCATCATTTTCTTGTAGATGAGGCCCCTTGTCTTTTTCCTCCACCACCAGATATTCGTTGCCCCTTTACCTCACACTTGAATGGCCGTTTTCATCCCTGCTTTCTCCGTGCCATTGTTTTCCCATTTTTATCATTCACCTTCTTTCCCTCCTTTTGAGTTTTTCTTTCTCTTTCTCTGGATGTTGAGGAAAACTAAGTGGTGATCTTCAAAAATATGAGCCATTGGGCTTTGCTTGCAAATACCGGCTCAAATTAAGCGTTGCCCCAACCAATCACATTTTTCGTGTCATCCAATGCATTTATCTGCCTTGATTTGGAAAGTGAACCAAGATGGTTCGACAGGGAATGTGCAATCTCTTTGAACTGTTTCAATATTACTGCAGTCTTTGAAGTGCAACAAGCGGCCTCGTTCTTCCAAAATATGACATTTGACTTGCTTTTTATTTAACCGACCGTGACAGTGATCTGACAAAAGCACTGGTCATCTAGATCAGGCACAGCTAGAACAACCGTAGGTCACTTTGCATAGCCAAGGGATATGTTCCCTTTTTACTATGTCCCTTAGGGTATGGCATGGGGACATCCAGTTTAATTTACAATGTGCTCCTTATAATCATGTCAGTTCCCAAGGGACTCATGCAATCACGCACGAGGAGAGGACAATAAGTCATTGAATAACAGGGTAATGTTATTTGTTACACTTTATGGCCACAGTGATCTCGCGCTGGCCAATTACTCGCCAGTCAGCAGGTTTTAGGGCTGACACTCTGACGTGTTCTTACACCTCGCTGCATTCAGCATTGATGGCAATACACAGAGGGGAACTCTTCGCCAAACTTCTTCATCATTTGAAGAAAAATACCACACTTTGAAATATGCTCTATTTCGAATGATTAGTATGGGTGATTAAAAATTAGCCTGCAGTTTTCAAGAGATTCAGACCTAGTGTTTGCATTCAAGGGAATGGTTGAATCTGTGAGTGCATGGATGAATAGATGGGTGAGTGACTAACAGCCTGATTCATGAAAGGTAATTGCGCTCGCAAAGGGCCAGATTCTCAGAATCTGGCCCTTTGCAAGTGCAATTTTTGCATTTGGGATTCATCATCCGAAATGCAAAAGTTGCTATTTAAGAACTCGCAAATTTGCGAGGAATAGCATTTAAGGAATCTCTATTAGAGATTCCTTAAATGCTATTCTTGAAACATTTAAAAATTGCGAATTCGCAATTTTGGGCCGCTATTTACCGCGAGGTCAAACCTCGTGGTAAATAGCGAAAACTTAGAAAAATGCTTTTAAAAACATTTTTTTAAGTTGCATGTTACACACACACATGTCCTTTGGACATGTGTGTGTGTAACATCTGTGTAATTTAACATTTCAGGGGTGTTACAGGGTGTCCTTTGGACACCCCTGCACCCTTGAAATCGCAATCTCATTTGCGATTAGCTAATTGCTAATCGCAATTAAGGAATGACTACCCATGTATTCCTATGGGCCTTTAGGACCATAGGAATGAATGGGGAGTTATTCCTTATTTGCGATTAGCACTTAGCTAATCGCAAATAAGGAATGTGTAGGAATCGCAAAAAATATTGCTATTCCTACATGAATCCCGTTTTGCGAGTCTGGAATAGCGATTCCTTATGAATCGCTATTTCAGACTCGCAAAACTTCCCAATGATGAATCAGGCTGTTAGGCCCATAGGTATGAATGGGAAGTTATTCCTTATTTGCGATTAGCAATTAGCTAATCGCAAATAAGGAATCTGTGGGAATCGCAAAAAATATTGCTATTCCTACATGAATCCCGTTTTGCGAGTCTGGAATAGCGATTCCTTATGGATCGCTATTTCAGACTCGCAAAACTTCCCAATGATGAATCAGGCTGTAAGTCCATGGATGAAGATGGTGTGCAGTTTTTGCTGTTTGTTACTGCAACAAATACAGGGCCATATTTACAAGGCAGTAACACAGTGCAGTGCCGCAAGCCATTTGACTGCGCTATATTGTAACTTCCTAAGCAAAGGGATGTTTCATATTTACAACAATATGATGTATCTCTGAGCTCTCCCCTGCGCTGGTGAGCAATTGGTTGAGTGCATGGGCACATTGTGCAAGGGTGCCTGTTCAGGGGTTGATTGTTTTTGTGCAGGAAACTTACCTGCACAAAAACAATCATGAGAGATGTTGTCCTCTTTCTATGTGTGCTGCAGCACGCATGGAAAGAGGAAAAAAGGAGGAGAAATAAACGTATTTCTGCTTGTTACGCCTCCCTACGCCTCCCCTGGGGAGGCTAAGAATTCTGACGCATTCCCAGCTTTACTAAACGTTGTAAATCTGGGAATGCAGCAGAATCCATGGATGTTGCGTGTGAACACCCACAGCGACACCCATGGAACGCCCCTTTCACGCAAAGTGCTGTGTGAAAAGGGTCCGTATTTTCAAGGACACAAAAAGCAATGCAAGGTGGCTTTACGTGTCCTTGGAAATATAGAGTACCACACTGCGCCGCAGGTGCATCACAAAAAGTGACAGACTGGCAGAGCAAGGGGCTTGTAAATATACCCCACAGTGTGTCACTTTTACCAAATGTGATGGTAATCAAGGTACCGAGATCGGAAGGTTGAACCCTTGAGTGAGCTCTGACGCATTTTAAGCCTTGAGACACAAATGTCTGATACAACAAAAGGACAATCCTGAAAACCCTATGATACACTAATGGTTGCAGATGTCACTATCGAGCTGTGAACATGAAGACCTAAGTACTTTGCTGCCTCCAAACCAGAGACACTCCTGCGTGTACTGTTGAGTAGAACCTCCATCACACAGCCTCTAAATGAGATTAGCTGTAGTGTTCATGGATCAGAGCAGTTCATGGTGGCAGCTGTCAGTATATTGCCGTGTTGGCTCCCTTTACAATACTCTAGGCTCACGAACAACAGGTGATGGCACGCAGTCGAATGCACAGATACGCAACTGAAGCTTGGCTGCTAACATTTTGGAGAAGAGAAAACAAGACAAGAAAGAAGGACTTTCATGGCAAAACCTAAATGGCAGAGAGATTGAGGCGATTCACAAAAGTAAATATGCATGTGCATATTTACTCTTGTGTAGATCAACCCCTACACTTAGGTGTAGCTCTCCATATTTATGTTGTTCACCATTTCCAAGTGGAAAGTTGCACCTAGATGTAAACGTGTCTCGACCCCCTCAAATGGAAAGGTAGTTGAACCTCCTACAACAAAATGTATGAGTGTAAAGTTACTACTAGTAATTGTTCACCTGTTGGTGGAGATCTTCGTCACCACAGTGGAGATCTCCTTATGGAAAAGTATATTGTAATTTAACTAAGGTTAATCTTTTCTTTAAAACAATAAACTATTTTGATATATGATATTAAAGTAACATAATTTAAAAATAGCTCATCAAATTAAATGCATATTTAATATGAAAATAATGTAACTATTTTAATTTATGCGCAAACATTTTAAACAACAACTAAAAACAATTACCCACTATCACTAACATTTTTATATTTAATTTATATTTTGGAAGTGTGTTGCTTTACCAGTAGCTGGCCAAATGTCATGCTTGAATTACTCCAATGCTGGTATGGTTTAAATGTGTGTATGCATATGTTAGGTATATAGTGCACACTTAGCCAAGAGGCAGCAGAGCGCTGTACATGTTCAAATGCAAACTTGAAGTTATCGAGTGATAGGAGATGAATCTGAGTTATGGATGGTCAATGCATTGTGATGTTGTATTCTTGAAAGAAGTGAGTCTTCAACTCTTTCCTAAACTGAAGCATGATTTGGGCTGTCCTTATTAATACAGGGATATTGCTCCATATGATGGGTTCAGACGGCCGGATTCATCAATGTGAAGTTTTGCGAGCCTGAAATAGCGATTCATAAGGAATCGCTATTCCAGACTCGCAAAACGGGATTCATGTAGGATTCGCAATATTTTTTGCGAGTCCTACTGATTCCTTATTTGCGATTAGCTAATTGCTAATCGCAAATAAGGAATAACTCCCCATTCATTCCTATGGGCCTAAAGGCAAATAGGAATGCATGGGGAGTCATTCCTTATTTGCGATTAGCAATTAGCTAATCGCAAATGAGATTGCGATTTCAAGGGTGCAGGGGTGTCCAAAGGACACCCTGTAACACCCCTGAAATGTTAAATTACACAGATGTTAAACAAACACATGTCCAAAGGGGGGTCTACATTGCATCAGGGCAATACCGGCAGCAAGACAGCAGCAAGACACTCACCGGCAGCTTGCCAGGGTTCCCCAGCTTATCCGCCGCCGCAGGACACACGCGGCCGCCGAGTGGGGCGTTCCAGCAAAACTACATCTCCCAGCGTCCCCTGCTGGGCGGGGACGCCGACTGACTGCTGGGGCTCCCGTAGGGAGGCGGTGAAAAGCGAGCCCTTCCTACGGTGGAGCGGGGGTCTACATTGCATCAGGGCAATACCGGCAGCAAGACAGCAGCAAGACACTCACCGGCAGCTTGCCAGGGTTCCCCAGCGCCTCTGCCGCCGCAGGACACACGCGGCCGCCGAGTGGGGCGTTCCAGCAAAACTACATCTCCCAGCGTCCCCTGCTGGGCGGGGACGCCGACTGACTGCTGGGGCTCCCGTAGGGAGGCGGTGAAAAGCGAGCCCTTCCTCCCGCGTCGCGGGACGCGCGCGGGCGACGCCGGGCGGAGCCCGGGCAGAGGGCGGGCCGTCTGTGGCCGTCCGGGGACGACGAGGGACGGGACGGTCACCCCCCTAACGCCCTACATGCAACATGGGTAAGCGGAAACTTCAAACATCTATCACTGCTGGTGCGGGTAAATCAAAAGTCCCACGGAATGCCCCATCTTCCGCCAGCATTATGTCCTATTTAACTACTGCTGTAGGGAAACTGAACCAGGAGATTGCAGCAACAGAACGTGAACTGGGGCTAGATACACCTCTTCTAGATCACCAAGTGCCCCCTCTGTCTGGGACCCAATTTATACCTTTGGAGCCCTCTGTCCAGATCATTACTGCTAAAGACCGGGCATCATTACCCCTATGTACTGCTATAATCCCTGATGATCCTAACTTGTTGGGCGCTGCTGTTGACCACAGTTGTGCTCAAGATCCTGAACCCTCAGCTGTTAAGCATACCAAAAGGGGCCTAAAGAGAACAAAAAGGAACTCTACGCAGCATGTTGTCACATCCCGTTATATGTCTAGGAGATTTGAAAAAAGCATAAGGGACATGGTGGAAAAAATGTTTACCGAAAAAATTGAGAGTACCCTTGTTCAAATCGCTATCGATATTGTGGAGACTTTAAAAGACTGTGTCTCGGAAATTGTGGGGAAATGTGAAAGGTTAAATATGTTGTTATGTCCTAAAGTACCTGCATGCCCAAACTCCTCTCCCACGGCTATACCAGCCTTTAATGACCAACATGAAACACCAATGGAGGGGATAGGGAGTTTTACCTCAATTGCCCCAATTCTCCCTCCACCTCTCCCTGTGCCATCATACTCAAATCGCACCGCCAACTTGGCTGGGACGACCGCTCACCTGGTGAGGACCCAAGTTGGGGATAAGACGATTAATGTAGCTGGAAATACCATAGCTCGCCAAGGTGAACAGTCACAGGTGGAAAGAAGACCACGGGGGAAAACCCGTACTCACTTACCACCAGAGGCGACCCCCTTTGTTGCGGTCCTGGTAAACATCCCACACTTGAACCCAGGGGAGGAGGAGTCCCAGCGCTCCTTGATAGCAAATGTAAAAGCATGGTGTGATGAAAATTGCACAGGGGCAAGGGATATATCCACCCATATCACTATGGGAAGACGGGTTGACTGGTTGGGGTATACAGCAAAAAACCTCCCAGGCGATTGCATCATTGTAAATTTTAATAGCCCCCATGAGGCCGCGCGCCTTTTTTGGGATGCAACGGATGTTAAGGTGGGAAGGATCCGAGCTGTACCACTTGGTTATTTTTACCCCCACCACCTATTCCCAAACTACCCCTAGGCAAGGTAAAGCAGCATGGTTCTAGTAGAGGGAGTTCTGGCCTGTCATCATGGGCTTTGCAAACACCTAACTTTACTCCTAGTCATACTGACCCCATCAGACCTACAAACCGGGCTACCTTAACACTAACAAACAGATTTACTGCCTTGTCTCATCTAGATGAGAATGATTGACTGGCTGGTTGTGTTACTGTCACAGACCAGACTCAATCTATTACCGCTATTGAAAGGGAAGGTGGGGAGACCGTCAAGATCGCAAGCTGGAATATTGCTGGTCTCCGTGCCAAGAGAGATGACGCTATATGGTTGGAACAACTAAGGGGTTATGAGGTGGTGGCTCTCCAGGAGACCTGGGATAGAGATTGTAACTTCTGGCTGGATGGCTATACTTCTTATTTTAAAGCTGCCCAAAGTTCCAGCTCAGGAAGGAATCGAGGTGGGCTCATGTTTCTTATCTCCGTTAAACACAGGGGAGCTGTGCAGATCGTAAGCACCACATCCCTCAATCTCTTAGCCTGTGAAATAACCTTACCTAATAATGTTAAGATACTCTATGTGAACTTCTATAATGCGCCTCATGGTACGCACTGTAACGAAAACATTAACGCTTTAGCAAATTTTTTAACCACATATAAGGAGAGTCAAACCACTTTTGTTCATTTAATTTTGCTTGGGGATTTTAACATACATTTGTGTCAGCAAAATTGTCAGTACAGGGTTTACCCAGATATGAATTGTCTCCCTCAATCTCATTTTGAACACTCTATAAAGGGGGTTGCGTTAGAAGAACTACTGTCTGATATTGATTTATCTGAGCCAGAGTTTATCGACCCTAATGAACGGGTAGCCACTTATAGCGCAAGAGATTCAAACTCTGTTATTGACTTTATATTTGTGTCCCCAGGTTTGTTACAAAATGTTATTTTTTATAATGCTGTACAAACTACTTTTAGCGACCATAACCTAGTAGTTATGGAATTAAGTAACAAAAATTTAGCGATACTTGCTACAATTACAAAGACCGCCCCCCATATGGATTTATCTGTGCAGGACCAGGGGAGGCGGGTCAAGTGGGGTAAAATTATTCCAGAGGATTTCTTCTGTGAACTTACCGAGAAGGTGGGAGATGAAATCAACACCTGTCTGGACCCTCTTAGGTTTGGAGGTGACATTATTACCTCTTTTGATAATATCTGTAAACAAGTAAGCTTGATTTTAACATCTAATACGAAACATAAGGAGCAAAAACTGCATGGGTGGTTTGATGCAAAATGCTCAAAGGCCCACAGAGATTTATTGACAGCATTAAAAAAGTCACCCAGGGATACCGAAGTAGTGGCTAGACTAAGGAAAAATTATAAATCTGTTGTAGAGATACGTAAGAAAGAGATTAAGAATAATGCCTGGGACTCACTCTATGACAGGGCCACCCTGAAGGATAGTTCCAAATTTTGGGAAATCATAAATACACCCTTGTTCAGCGAGAAGGAAAACTCTCCGCTGGAACTAAATATATCTGAAAAAGACTGGCTGCTCCACTTCGAAAAAATATATGGGAGTAATCTCCAGATAGACCCATTTGTACCAACACTAAGTGAACAATCAGGGTCACCTTTGCGGTTCACCATTAAGGAAGTCCTAAAGGCTATTGAAGATACAACTGCTCATAAGGCCCCGGGCCCAGATGGGGTCCCTGCAGACATGTATAAATCTAACCCTTCAATATGGTCAATTGCCCTTACAAATATTTTTAATAAAGCCAGCATTGATAAAAGAAGATTGCCTACGACCTGGTCACGGTCTATAATAGTCCCTATTTTCAAGAAGGGCCAGAGGGGGGACGCAAGATGTTATAGGCCGATATCATTGTTGGATTCGTCCTTTAAAATATTAGGGAAGGTGATCTTAAATAAGATTGCAACGTGGGAAACCAATAATGACATCTTGTGTGATGCACAGTATGGTTTCAGATCTGGCAGAGGTACTGAGGACCAGTGCCTCAACCTACAACTAATAGTCAGTAAATACACTGTGGCTGCAGGGGGGTCAATCTATCTAGCGTTTATGGACCTGTCCACAGCTTTTGACCTAGTTAATAGGTCAAAGCTGTGGACCATGCTCCTGGATATGGGCCTAGACCAGGCATTGGTGTACTTACTGGCCGATTTGCATAGGGACCTGAAAGCGGCTATACGCATGTCACAAGATGGGAAGTGCACGGCTGATTTTAAATCTGGGAGGGGAGTACGACAGGGGTGTATTTTGGCCCCAATGTTATTTTCTTTATATATTAATGCATTAAGTGTAAATTTGGCGGCGGCATCTGCAGACGTCCCATGTATGGGGGGTACTAAATTACCAGTATTACTATATGCTGACGATACAGTGCTGCTGTCTAGGACTCCCATAGGCTTGCAACGCCTCTTAAACTCCTTTGGGAATTTTATGCAAAATCTGGAACTTGTAATTAATGTGGAGAAATCGCATGTGATGTTTGTGGGGAAAGGGAGGAATAATACCAAGACGCTCTTGTGCAATGGCTCAGTAATATCAAAAGTAAAAATCTTCACATATCTAGGTGTAGTGTTTGATGACCTGGGTAGCTGGGCCCCCCAAGTGGCAAATAAAAGAGTAGCAGTGAAAAAATCATCAGCTGCAATACTTGGCTTTGCAAAAAGATTGGGTGGGAAACCTCCTGAGGCCATTTTGGCGATTTACAGAGCCAAAACTATGGCCATAGCCAGGTATGGGGCAGCAATCTGGGGTTATAAAGACCTAACTTTGATTCAGAGAGAGGAAAACAAATTTTTGCGATCTCTCCTAGGCCTTCCCCAATCCACTTCATCTTTTGCGGTCCATGCAGAGCTGGGTATGGGCTACATTGCGGACATGTTAAACATGGCACCGCTTTTACTATGGATCAGAACTTGGCTTAACCCCAAACTTACATTGAATCATAAAATTATTAAGGATTGTTTGGGGCGGGATAGAGTGGCTGACATCAAATGGTTGGCATACATCAAAACATCTACTGCACTCCTGGGTCGTCCGGAATTATACTCAAATCCGGAAAATTTGAATAAAGATGACATTAACTGGATAAAACAGAATTTCATTAGGTCCCGAGAAATGGATCGAGAGTCGATTGAAATCTCAAAACCGACAGTAAGATCACATTTTTTGTTGATTCATTCAATGTCAATGCAACCATATCTGACTGTTGTCACACGTCCTTATCATCGTTGGTTGCTAACCAAATTTAGATTCAATCAGGCACACTTTCTGTTGGGTAATTATGAAAATTGGTGCACGCCAATGGAAAATGCTCCATGTGAATGCGATAATTTTTCCGATCAGGATTTGACACATTTTATCTTTTTTTGTCCCTTCTTCTCGGAAGGCTGGGTAAAGTATATTAAGCCTCTTTTGAGGGAAATGGGGTTTTTACAGCTGAAACCAGCATTGTTGTTCTTACAATTAATGGAAAATCATCGGGTGATGTTCTGTGTAGCCAATTTTTTGATTGCATCTATTCGTGCTAGACGGAAGAGATCTCATACGAGTCTAGATGGAGTTAATGTAAATGTTTGTCCTATACCTGGTAGTATGAATTAATTTCTAAGCTCTGCTCCAATTCACATATATTTTTTTAAAAAAGGATTATGAATTATTTCCAGATAACAGTGCAATTCCTGTGTGCTAGGTCATTCTATATGTATTGTTAATGAAATTTAAAATGTACAGTATTTTTAAAGCTTTGTATGATGTTTTCATGTATTTGTATAGCATACTTTTATGATTTTTATCTAATCGAATAAAGTGATCTTTGACTTGACTTGACTTGACATGTCCAAAGGACATATGTGTGTGTAACATGCAACTTAGAAAAATGATTTTAAAAGCATTTTTCTAAGTTTTCGCTATTTACCACGAGGTTTGACCTCGCGGTAAATAGCGGCCCAAAATTGCGAAATCGCAATTTTTAAATGTTTCAAGAATAGCATTTAAGGAATCTCTAATAGAGATTCCTTAAATGCTATTCCTCGCAAATTTGCGAGTTCTTAAATAGAGACTTTTGCTTTTGGGATGGTGAATCCCAAAAGCAAAAATTGCACTTGCAAAGGGCCAGATTCTCAAAATCTGGCCCTTTGCGAGCGCAATTATGCTTGATGAATCAGGCTGATAGATTGGAAAGGCCTGTTCTCTCTTTTATTTTCTTTTTTACACTTCTTAGTTTGCAGTCTGATGTTGTCCTGGCTGCAGGGATTCCGAAAACCACAGCGATAGTGAGCTTGTCTGCAAAGTAAGCAGGCTTGCTGGTTGTGATGGCTTTTGTAAATGATGCATTTGGTTTCGAAGTTGTTGCAGGCTGGTAAAGGGGGCCAATGGACTACCATCAGAGTGAGTGTGATGTGATCATATTTCTTCAGGCCTTAGATGAGATGTGCTGCGGCATGTAGGATGCCCCTAAAGAGTGCCAGTGTGGAGTGTAGGAAGCCATGGACTAGGGCATTACCACCATCCAGATGCAAGAATAGCAATTCCATAAATGTACTTCAGAGTAGCAGTTCTGGAAGAAATGGTTCACCTTTATTTAGAAGAGAGAGCTGGTACCAGGCCTCTTTTTTGGTAATGTGTTCCTTGAGGGAGAAGTTGGTGTGTAGGGTGAATCCACTTGATTTGGTATTCAATGAAAGTTGGGGTTTGAAGCCATCAGGAGTGTATTGTCAGAGTGTCCAGGTCATGCATTCTGAAGATGGTGCACTGAAGTACCATAAAAATAACATAAAGGGCTATACCTACCAATAGCCCAATCCCATTACCAAATAATCAGTCAGTTGGCAGTGAAGGAGGTTCAATCGTTTTTTAAGCAAAATACTCTATAGAGGAGCCTCTCCAACCCTCACCCATCAGGTGCGCGGAAAAGACTGCTGGCTCGTATTCAAAAACACGATTATATACCTTTTGGTTCAGCACACATAATCACTGTAAAAGGAAAAACACCAGTTGGCCCTTTAGCTCTAGGGAAGGACCATATATGGCACACATGATTAGTTGTTCAAAGCTTAACTATTTATTACTGGGAAGGTCAGGAGAGGTGACTCCCATTCGTCTTGGTGCCCGGGAGTGTAGGCACAGCACCTCGAGGAATGCGCTTATCGCACCCATAACCAGATGCGACCTTCAGTCTCAGGACAGTCAGGAAAACAATCTACTTTCAGCTGCTCTCTGTAACTCAAATGAACTGGGGCTGGACAACCGCCGAAGAGTAATACTTGATTACAGCCCTTATTCAAATAAATGTTCAGAATATGGCGTCTGTATGGTTTTCGGCCTGCTCCCATTATCAATGGATATACTGGAAGTAAATAAATACTGTCCTTCCTACAAAGCATACGGATACATATCAAAAGAAAAGGTACATGTAGATACATCATGCTAACATAATATATTTCCGATACTCCTGATGTAAGGAAAATCTATTTTTTATCCATCAGAACGGCCCTTTTAGCATGATGTAGCTAACTAAAACAGTTTAATCTTCAAATATTCCTTCATCGATCTGCATTAGATCTTTGAACTCCTGCTGAACTAACTGAGCTTTTACTGCTGCTGGGGGATGGTCTAGTCACGGAGGAGGCGAGTTTAGTTGCACAATAGGAGCAAAATGCAGGTCCACATTGTACACAAAGGCAACAAGTGAATATGATACCGGCTATACCTGCCAATACCATCAACATTTTCCATCCCCATGTAGACAATAAATACATAAATACATAAATATATGTATGGTAACGGCCCAAAAAATTGGTCCCCCAAACTTACTTGGTACGCACCCAGAAGGCAACTCAGATCTAGAACTAAGTCACTGCTTGCCCCGCTGAGAATACAAACCGGCAGAAATGGGGGTTGTGCTTTTTCCTTTATCACCCCTTCCCACTGGAATAAAATGCCCCTGAACCTGCACACGACCTCAGAATACATCTGTGTTCGCAACAAGCTGAAGACTTGGCTTTTTGTAAACTAAGTTGTCCACATCTCGTCAGAGCCGTCTGCAAGCGCCATGAGACTCTTTGGGGGTTATATGTGCGTGTTACAAATGCCTTAACTTGACATACGGTTTTGAAGCGAAACAAGCCTGATCGCCTGAAGCTCTACTGTTATATTTGTCAGTATTCCTGCAGTAGTGTTAATTACCCCATCAACTACTCTGGACAAATGCCGTACTTCTTTGCTGGTATTTATAGGCCCCCAGATGGGAAACACTCCTTTTATAATGTCAGTGAAATGCTGTAGTGGGGTATTTGTCTGATCCATACCGGCAGTGTCTATCATTCTTTTATTTCTTCCAACAGGTACATTTCGTTTATCTAAGCGGTGATTCTTGTGATAATCTGAAGGGGCAATATAGACTGGAGGGTACAGGAAAGATAGATTGCAACGTCCAGCCCAACCTCGCGGGAGCCATGTTTAGGCATTTTCCCCACAGACAAAGTACACATTAGGAGGGGTTAATAATGGAGGGCTGCTGAAAGTACGTAACTGATGAGTATCATTACATCGGCTCTCTCCTACTGATATGTACCCTACTTCCTGAACACAGAATGCAGAAGTACTATTCAGGATAGGCACTGGAATAGCCTTATCTTCAGTGACATTACGATCTTGAAAATGTCAAAAATATTGAGTAAAATTAAATTCCTCGAAATCCAAAATCTCGTTTCTTAACCACGTGTCATTTTCATGTGTTGTATACATATGCATACATGCATTCGGATCTAATGTTCCCTTTCCAATATTCCCTTCAGGGTCAAATCCTTCATGAATTTCAATATATGCTAGAATCATCTTGTAATCTTTTTCAGAGAACCTTTGAGTGTCCACAGTATAAAGCATATACATCATAGAAAGGAATTTAAACCAGGCCTCGCAACTTCCCAAATAAGACAGAGGTAAGTATATGAATAAGTCGTGCTCGTGCATAAAAGATGTTAAAAGATCACAAACCCAACAATTTGTTGTATTGGTGGTGCTGTGTGCTTGATGAAGCATTTCACCAAAAACAATTTTCACATAAGTCTGACGGTGCCTCTCCTTATGTGGGGCTAAAGTATAGAACACATGTTCAGGGGGTGAGGCAATTGTTCCCAAGACAGTATGCATAGGGTGAAGAAATTCTAAATATATAAACACTCAAATTAATATGATTAGTAATATCGCTATCACCGCTATAAATGCAATTTTAACACGTTTGGTCCAACCAGAAAAGACAGGCATATATGCAGGCAAATAACGAGGTGCAAAAGGGCGCTCCTCTTCGGGAACAAAACGGGCCAAGGTATACATGCTAACTAAAAGTCCAAAAATAAACTAGGGAAATGCAGTCCAACCTGCCAGAGGGTGCTTCTTTCCTGTGGCCGTTTAGAGCCTCACAGGAAGACTCCTATTGTTCATCACAAATCAGATCCAAGCAAACTTCTCACGTTGGAGTTATGTTCTCACATAACCCTTGAAGAAAACACAACCTGGGTCCTCTTAAGCAAGAAATTCAGTCTTTCTTTCTGAACAGAGCATGCAAATGTTCAAGGCTCTCAGCGCGTTCAGTCCAGTGTCTCGCTCAGTACCCCAGAAGCATATCTAACAGACAATTGTAGATCAGGCCTGTACCCTATCACTCAAGTCTCTCCCTATCTCCTACCATATTCTCCTGGGGTACCGTGTCGTTTTCTGGGCCACAGGTTGTATCAAGCATGGCAAGGCACTTCCTGATCAGAGAACAAAGCAGAGGATAATGCAGCCGGTGCAACAGGGGTGCTGTGAACCTTTTGTTCAACTGTAGGGGCAACAGAATCTGGGGCAATCACTTGTGCTGATGACAGAGCCTCTTCTGAACCCGGAACACCTTCTTCTTGCTTTTCTCCAATTACTCGGGCGTCAGAAACAGGGACAAAACGAGGAACTCGCTAACTTTCCGTCAGGATCTCTTCCCGAATTCATTGATCATACGGAAGCGGGAGGGGCAGTTTCTTCACATGCGACACGTGAATTCAGTGTCGCTTGCCATTCACCTTTACCGCTGTCCGTGTTGCCAACAGGATTTGGAACCGTTCGGACCAACGGGGGTCCAGACTGGATTTTCGCTGATAGTTATGAACCAACACCCACTGTCCTGGCTCCAAGCGATGTCCGGGACCCTCCGGCAGGGGCTGCAGAACTGCTGAAACCTGTTGATGAATGGAACAGAGATCTTTAGTCAAGGCATACAGATAGTCTGTCAACATGGCGGCCAAAAATGACTTCATAGGGAGATAAGCCTGCACGAGAATGTGGGGTAACCCGCATGGACATCAATGCCAGTGGTAGAGCGTCTGGCCACTTCAGTCCAGTACCTTCATTAACTTTCACCAATTTGAGCTTTAGTGATCCATTATACTTCTCGCCTTACCCAGCAGACTGGGGGTGTCGGGCCACATGGAATTTCTGTGTAATCTGTAATCAATTACATATGTGACTGATGAGATCTGCATTAAAGTGTTTTCCGTTATCACTCTAGATCACCCGAGGCAATCCATCACGTGGGAAGTATTCCTTTACCAAAGCCTTTGCCGTTGCTAAAGCAGTATTTTCCTTGGTCGGGTAGGCTTCCACTCATTTGCTGAAGGCGCACACCACGACCAGTACATACTTTGAATTGTTTACATGCTCCAGCTGGATATAATCCATCTGGAGCACCTCGAAAGGCAAAGATAGTGGTGCGAAGTTTCCGCTCAAAACAGGTTCCCTTCCCCCAGGATTATGTCATAAGCAAACCATGCAATATTGCACCAAATGAGCAGCAGTCTTTGGAATATTGGGATTGCACCATACAGGATCTAATAATGCACAAGTACCCTTTGCCTCAATATGAGCTGAACCATGTGCCATTGTCACTACTGCATTCACTAATGCATTAGGCAACAACCACCACTGTTTTTCTGTTAGATCAATCCAACAATCATTTGCATCTAATGTTCCAACTTCCTTTTTCCAATGAGCCAACTCAACAGGGGTAGCTTCTTTCTGTATTTCTCGGACACTCTTCATAGTGTTATCAAACATTTCTGTTTCCACCACCCACCTAGCAGAACTAGTCACAAACATTGAGGTCAATTTGGATTTTGCTGTTTCCTTAGCTACTTGATCAGCAAAAGCATTTCCTTGACCTACCGCATCAACCACTGCCTTATGTGCGCTGCATTTAACTACTGCCACCATCTCTGGTAACGTCAATGCTGTCAGTAATCGCAAAATCAAGGGGCCATGTTGTATTCGCTGACCATGGGAAGTAAGAAAACCTCCCTCAGCCGACAGTCGGCCGAAACTATGAGCCACGCCAAAGGCGTATTGACTGTCAGTGTAAATGTTTGCTCTCAGTCCTTTACTTAACTCAAGTCCAAAGCAATGCCACTAACTCAGCTGCCTGTGCCGATTGATAGGGTACTCAAGCAGCCTTAACTACAGTGTGTAAAGTAGTTATCGCATATGCAGCAGTTGTCGTACCATCTGGTAGTTTGAAATAAGAGCCATCAACATACACTCCTCTATCTGACCTTGAGGGTCAGATAGAGGAGTGTCTGTCAGGTCTACCCGCCCCTTCATCTCTTCCTCCGTCTGAAATATACAATCATGAACATCATTGTTCTTTTCGTTCGAAGGGAGGGGTAGTAACCTGGCAGGGGTTAGAGTGGCACATCGTTTAATCGTAATGTGGGGGAAAAACAAAGTCAATTCGTAACCTGTAAGACGTGCACTCGTAAGGTGCTGGGTCTTTGTTTTATTCAATAATGTATCCACAGTGTGCGGTACCATCACTGTGAGATCAGTGTTCAGAACGCGCCCTTCCGACTGTCGAATAGCCACCACGACAGCAGCAGTAGCCCTTAGACAGCTAGGAAGTGCCTTGGCGACGTTATCCAACACTGTTGAGAAATAGGCACAAGGTCTTTGCTTACCACCAAATCCTTGTGTTAACACAGACAGTGAGCAACCATCCACCTCGTGTACATAAAGCACAAAAGGCTTTTGGTAGTCGGGGGTACCAAGAACAGCAAAGCGCAGATTTCAAAGAATCAAAAGCATTCTGACAATCATCAGTCCAGGGTAAAGGCTCATGCACATCTTTAGTGGTTAGATACAGGAGAGGTTTAGTGAGAAGAGAAAAATTAGGGATCCATTGGCGACAATAAGAGGTTATGCCAAGAAATGCACAAACATCACGCTTTGTACAAGGTACAGACATATTAGAAATGGTAGCCACACGCTCAGGGGTTAGTCTTCTCCCTTCTTTCGACAGTAGATGACCTAAGTAGGTCACCTCCTGTCGACAATATTGACATTTAGAAAGAGATACTTTATTGCCATTAGCCGCCAAACGGGACAATAATTTAACAGTGGCTTCCTTACAATCTCCATCAGTATCCAAGGCCACCAATAGATCATCAATATACTGCAAAAGTAAATTTCCAGGGGGCAAGACCAAATCATCCAACAATGTTTTCAAAGCCTGACTCTCCGTGTACCCCTGAGGAGCGCGGCAAAACCTAAAGCTGCGACCAGATAATGAGAAGTCGAAAATATGATGGCTATCGGGTGGATCAGAATGCTGAAGAAAGCATTTTTTAAATGGATCACGGAAAAATATTTTGCAGTGGGAGGAATCATAGTGAGAATAGGAGTGATGTCCGAAAGCACAGGGTATTGGGGCACCATTATTTTATTAATTTCTCTCAAATCAATCACAAAATGATAAGTATCAACATGGTCAGAGTCACTGCCAACCGGAGCCTTTTTCAAGATCGGTAAAATTGGGCTGTTACATATATTAGCAGCCATCTCCTCCACTATGCCCTTTTTGATCAAATCTTGTATAAAGGAGAGCAAAGCTTTCTCACCGGCCGGAGAGATCTTATACTGAGGTATGTGCGGTAGTCGAGCATTGTGCTTCAAGGTGATAGAAACGGGTGAAATCTTTAATAATCCTACATCGTTGTCTCCAGTGGCCCACAGTGTCGCCGGGATAACAGCAAACTCAGGAGGGAGGGATTTGTTTTTAGCAAAACACTGCAAAGTGTGCTTGCCAGGGGAATTGATAGTCAAATAAACACCATCAGGCGAGCAATGAATTTTAGAATGTAATTTTTTCAACAAATCCAAGCCCAATATGTTTTCACCACAATGGGCCGTCAAGAGAAACGGGGAGTCTACCGTAACTGGACCAATCGTAAATGGAATGGGTTTGGAGATGGGGCTCACCACCGGAATTCCTGAGAATCCCACCGAAACATTATTTTGCCCAGACAGAGCAGCACCAGGGACCAGTGAACGAGAAATAGAACTATTCATAGCACCCGTATCAACTAAGAATTTTTCAGAGATCCCCATCAAATGCACCTTTACATAAGGACCTTGCTGATCAACGGGTACTGACACCTGGCCCCCACTCTGTCCTTGGCTGTCCTATGTATAGTCATCAGCAAATCAAAAGGGAGAGAGAGGACTAGATAAGCCAGTCCAGATCCCCTGGTTAATATGTATTATCAATAAAGGACTAGCTTAGTTGTGTTTTAGGGAGACTCACATAATTATTCGTTTTGTACATTTTTTAAAGTAACACATACTTTAAATTACCTTGCACTTTAGTTTTTGCTGCATTTTGCACATTCACCTTCTGAGTTTTATTATATTTTATTGCCTGGAGGAATATTACCAAATTACAAGAAATGTTTTAAACAAATGATTTATTGCAATTTTAACAATGATATTGTAATGTTGCTGTATTTTGGTGTACAGAGGTCCTCTTTCAAAAATAAGTGTTATGTACTATTCTCCTTGTGTATTGATTGTTTGTGCTCTGTTTTTATTTGGTTGTGTATTCTTTGATGGTTATTTTAACTGAATAGTGTTACTACTACTAAAGACCCTTTGAGTTACATTTGGTGTGTTGTCTCAACTAATACCTGGGGGTCAAAAATAATAATAGAAGTGAGTCAGACAGATTGGATCACAAAACCAGGACTACGCAAAATAACACCAGTGAGAGTTAGTTAGTGGCTGCAGGCCTAGTCAAGGCTCCAGAGCACATGGAGAAAAATATAGTTCCCATCAGAAGCCACACTGTACCGCCCTTTTTGTCATCATTTGGGATCTCCTTACCCAGGAGACGAGACGGCCGGTCTGTTGTTACCGTAACCGATGAATGTGATATGTGGGAAGTACAGAGATGAATGCAAGTGGCTACTGAAAAAGCAGTGTATAGTGATTAAGGTGAAAAAGTGAAGGGTAAAATTAGGTGAACTGGGTAGAAAAAGGAATTTATTAATATCTCCCAATCCCTAAGATTAAAAGGCAGGTGTGAGTGCGGATTTGAAATAATAACCACACTTTATAATGGTCAACATGTTTCTGCATTTCAACGAAAATAGTTTCTAATGCATTCTTCAGGACCTTGTTGGAAAATACACTACTGCTTTGTGAAATGATAATCAGAAAATATGAAAAAATATCACCTGAGAATCCCAGGCGTACTCAACCGTATACCATGTATGTTGGTTGAGAGGCTTCACTCCACCTGGCTGCAGCGCAGGTAAAAGGAGCACTGCTCTTTCCGTCGGTGTCTCCGGACAGTCTTCAGACACCGACGGAAAGAGCGGTGCTCCTTTTACCTGCGCTGCAGCCAGGTGGGGTGAAGCCTCTCAACCAACATACATGGTATACGGTTGAGTACGCCTGGGATTCTCAGGTGATATTTTTTCATATTTTCTGATTATCATTTCACAAAGCAGTAGTGTATTTTCCAACAAGGTCCTGAAGAATGCATTAGAAACTATTTTCGTTGAAATGCAGAAACATGTTGACCATTATAAAGTGTAGTTATTATTTCAAATCCGCACTCACACCTGCCTTTTAATCTTAGGGATTGGGAGATATTAATAAATTCCTTTTTCTACCCAGTTCACCTAATTTTACCCTTCACTTTTTCACCTTAATTACTATACACTGCTTTTTCAGTAGCCACTTGCATTCATCTCTGTACTTCCCACATATCACATTCATCGGTTACGGTAACAACAGACCGGCCGTCTCGTCTCCTGGGTAAGGAGATCCCAAATGATGACAAAAAGGGCGGTACAGTGTGGCTTCTGATGGGAACTATATTTTTCTCCATGTGCTCTGGAGCCTTGACTAGGCCTGCAGCCACTAACTAACTCTCACTGGTGTTATTTTGCGTAGTCCTGGTTTTGTGATCCAATCTGTCTGACTCACTTCTATTATTATTTTTGACCCCCAGGTATTAGTTGTTGTTGTATATTGTCTTTGGGGCATATACCTGGTCGGTCGGTAAACCCGCCCTTAGACCCTTCTCAATTGTTTGTTGTATGTGTGTTGTCTCAATTCCCAAGGGTGATCCGTGCCTATGTCGAAGGTCGTAGTTTGTGAGGTTTGCGCACAGACACTACTACTGCCACATGAAAAATGCCCCATGATAGGTGGTAGACCCCAGAGTGTGTTTTGATGGGGCAATCATTTACCCAGTGGTCTAGTGTGGACTGACTGGTCCTTGAGGTTGGCACTGCGTTTGAAGGCAAACATGGGTGAGGGAAACCGTCCTTTAAAAAGGATTCTCCCGCACTCCTCCCTTCTCAGTCCAGACTCAGGGGTGCTTTTTTTGTGTTGCCATTTGTCTATAGATGCCAAGAGTTCTCTAGCAAAACCTGGTGGTCGATAAATTAGAATCCTCGCTAATGTTTTATTGGCACATAGAGAGAGAAATGGCAGATAGAACGAGATGAAAGCCAAGTGTTTTAACCCCATAAAGGTCTGTAACCTCAAATTAGGAACATTTGTGGAATTGTTTGAAAACCAGCAATACCCCCCCTCCCCTCTTGGCTACTCTGTCACAGTGTAGCATACCATAGCCTTGGGGAATCACCACTATTGCCACTGTGATGTCCTGTGCCGAACTCTGAGAAGTTCACTAATGTGTAGAGCATTTTTATGAAGGGGACACACTTAAATTAATGCCTCCTGTATCTCTATTCCTTCCTGTGCAGGTATGTATAGACCTTATAGCCATTAGTAGTATTCTTAGACCTGCTACAACTTGGTAAGGACGTAGAACAACTGACACATACCGGGGCAAGGCCGGATTTAAAATTAAAGCCTGTGCCATTGCAGTGATAGTAAGTGCCCATGCATAGAAGGTCTTTAGTAAAACACTGGTAGGGGGTGCAAGTAGTTATTTTGAATTTCTAGATATTTTATTCATGACAGACACATGGCAAACTAAACACAGGGCCACTGGAATTATGTGAATCTTCAGCCATGGCATTTTCCGAATAATTGGGGTTTGCCACATTTGCCACAAAATCCTTGTCCTGCTGCAACATCTGCAGATTTTAATGAAAAAAATGTTTCTAATTCAAACAGTTCAAAAGTCAATAAAATGGCAGCTATACCAGTTCATGTACAGTGGAAGGACCTTTGCAAAGATTGACTGGTCCTCTTTCTATTGCCTATTGCTGTATTTGGTGTTAAACTGCTTCTAATAAGGTAAACTCTTTGCCCAGATAGTGCTACCATGTGTAAAAATGACAAAATAATGAAGTAAAACTGTCACATAAAGTGCTGAATTATGCTGCATATTTGTCCTTCTCTTTCCACATAGTACAGTTGATCCGTCGGGCTACCAACCTGCAAACCTCTATCACCCTACATTCATCTGGGCCCATATACACACTCACTCATATAGGCTTGTCAACACTGCTGTCAGTCAATTTTTATAGGGGCTTAAAATAGATCATTTACTTATCATTTCTCTAATCTATCACTGGTCCTAAAGCCCTCTCTTTTAGTCAATGGACCTATTTAGTTGAATAGTAATTTATGATATGACATAGATTCAATTATCTTTTACCCTATTAAAATAACCACAGACTCTGGAAAGTTTTAAATGTTGTTTATCTAATTATGTCATATGAGCAAAACAAATTACAGTGTTAACTCCATCTTTCAGAGGAGGTTAGATGTTTACTAAAATGTAGTATTCTATTTCAATGAGATTATCACAACAACAACAGTACCTCAGGAAAAAGAGGATAGAGAGAGAGAAGAACATTGACACAATACACAGAGATATATTTACCTAGTATTGTGTGAAAATCAGACCCTTCTGGCAAAGAGTTTAATGGGTCCCCTGGGAAAGAACAGGTGACAGGGTCTGCTTCTTCAGGTATTCGATCAGCATTCGGACAGCATCTCGGTCTCTCAACGTTCTTGACTGCCTTAACTGTGCTAACGAACTACCTCAATTATACTTTCCTAATGGCAGGTACCACCTCTAAATGTTTTAACCTTATGAAACCCCTACTACTGATTGGACAAGCTAAGGGTATGATCATCACACCATGCTAAGTTTTAATAATTTTCTTTAGTTCATTGTTTTAAGTTCCCGCCCATTAATTTGCTCTCCCAAGCTTTATTTCCCACCCATATTTTTCAATTTTATCGACAACAGTGTATACAATTTTCAGTTGTCCATTGATTCTTCAGGATGTTCAGTTGGTTTCCAGGACATGTACCGTGAACGTCCTTGGCTGAGTTTCAAGCTTTGACATCACTGTTTCTGGTTTGCCATCTTTGCACACGTGTGAAGAACAACGTGAGGTGCAGGCTTTTAGTATCACTCAGAGGCCCAAATAGGAATTAATAGAGAGGTCAAAAGAAAAAGTATTAATTTTAACATAAAATGATTTCACTGTATACCACCTATCTCTAACCAAATCCCATTTACTTATAAAGACTCTTCATGCATTAGAATTTAGTATATAACTAATTTTAGTTTCAGCAAAGCAGATGCTTAGCATGTGAGTTTCCAAGCGGCCATTTTAGATGCATTTGCGCAGAAGCAGAACATTTTCCTCCAAGCGTAAAGGCGTCATTCTGCGTAGATGCAGCCGATGCATGCGCAATACATTTTCCCGCGTTAGCAGCCATTTTAAGTCACACTGGGTTACTCATTAGTAGAACACATAGGCAAGCTTCCCCTATCTATAAAATATGTGAAATATGGTACATATTAGTAGTACAATACAATATTAATACTTTGTTACAGGTTTATATGAGAGGGTTGCGTCCGAGCAAGTCTCTTTTATACGAGTCCTTGCTCCATCACAGTCAACTGTGTCACAGTAATTGGTCCTACCTGCCCCATATTTCCAGTCGCCTTGTCCACACATCACAACCCAAGTTGACTGAAGCTATTCCCAACTGTTATAAAATCCATCACCTGGATAAAATCAACAAATGTTGGGGATGGCGATCACATTTTGGGAAGATCTCTAGGTTTTGAATGTTACTTGTACACCCGCTAACCTAGCTGAAACAGTCATAGTGAATTTTATATTATAGCCCACTTTTACGGGAACATCTGCTTTCATGTATTCCCTCCGCACCGGGGAAAGGCTTCCGAGTTCGGAATTGAATGTTGTCAATTAATGAACCTGTAGCACTATCTGCTTCTAACCTGCGAAATGAGGGTATTTTTAATATCACTATAAAGAAAAGCTCCTCGGAAGTAATACATTTTTTGGAATCTTTGCCGCATTTGAAGCTTACACAAAGGAATAATACAACTACCCACATTGCCGGACAATGTATAGATCACTTGTTTCCTGTCACTGACATTTAATGGCTACGAACATTAACTGCTTGGATCATTACTTGATCTTAGTGGGGATATGTTAGCAGAACATGGTGAACTCTGCTCAGTTCCCACAGAAGAAAATATAAAAACATACCTTTATAAGGGTTACATCATTCAAGGTTCAAGCAAACCTTGCAGATATAGTCCTATTATATAGGCGTGTGTCAATTTAGTAGTCTGCATTACTAATCAGTAGCCTGAAGAAGTAAATGATGAACTAGCTCCAGCAAAATTGTTTAAAATAAATCATAAAAACCCAACAGCGCCTTGGCATAATGAGTTACTAAGGAGGAACACACAAGAAAGTAAGGCCTTAGAAAGAGATTAGAGGAAAGATTAATACTTAACCAGCAAGGTAAGTATACCAATGGTATTAGACAATATAAATGGATGATGAGTGAGACTAGAGGTAAACTATATTCCACAGAAATTAAACCACTAACAATAGCTTAATAGAGATATCCAAGATTGTGGCAGAACTGTCTAATCCAGCAAATTGTGCTACATGAGTAACGCATTCTCTAGAACTGTGTAAAACATTATCACAGTATTAGAATTCAAAAATAAAGACTATAACAGTTTTCGGGAACAGAAATTGGATGATAAAAATGGAAATTCAGGTGTTGAACGAGGAATTGGTAAATAATATTGAGAGAGGTGTGTAGCATCCTCTCTCTCTGATTCACACTGTATGTATGATGTCATGTATTCTATTTGGTTGCCACAGCTACTAGAATGTATCTTTACAAGCTGTGAGCAGTTTGACTTTGAGCTTGGATGAGATCTGGATGTGTCTCCTTTATCTCCAATAAACCTGAGCTTCTTTTCAATCCAATCCTGTGTCAGCTGCATCCTTATCAATAACCAGGATCTTACATTGGCGTAGTCGGCAGCTGAAGAGAAGGGAGACTCAACTATCTCAACAAAACAACAATTCCTTCAAGTTCCTTCAATTTCTTGGTGGTCCTGGAAGAATGTCGACACACCTTAGGAACTTCATGATTTGTGTCAAGTCGGGAGCCATCAGCATCCATTTTAAGCTCAAGAGCAGGAGACTGGTGATTACCAGATAAGACACAAATTCTATTTAAGTTCCATATTCTATGGTCTAAAGTCCTCACAGCATTCTTAAAGACTTTTATTACTTTTATTGGTTCAGAGAATTTGATTTTTTTACCAGGAAGTTTAACAACTACCATGTCACCAAACTTCACAGGCGTTGCTTTAACAGCATGCTTGGAATCGAAATAGAGTTTTCTGTTGGAGGATTTCAAAATCTCTTTCTCTCGCCAATTAAGTTCATTACTCGAATCACCATCTTTGGAACAACTAGCAATTTCATCGCTCAAATCTCTTACCCATGTTGGTTCCAACAAAGTACAAGGGGACCTACCCCTAAAAAGGACAAAGGGCGATTTACCAGTGGAGGAGTGAGGAGTGAATCTATAATTTTCAACTTTTTTGAGAACTTGTTCTTTCCAATTGAGGCCCAACCCTTTAGCCCAAGAGAAGGTTTCTTTGAGTACTTTGTTAAATCTCTCCACCACGCCATTGGTTTCTGGGTGGTAAAGGGCACATTTTTTATGAATTATACCACACCTGAGTAAGAAAGACTCCATTTCCCTGGAAACTAGTTGAACCCCATTATCAGTGAGCAACGATTGTGGGAATCCTTCCCTGGCAAAGAGGGTCTCTAGGAATCTTATAACACTGCTAGTCTCAATGTTTGAAGTGAAGTGTATCTCAGGCCATCTGGAAAATAAATCCATTAATACGAAAATGAATGTTTGCTGCCCATCAGAGTAAATGGGGCCAAGGATATCAAATGAAACCTCTTTCCACGGCCCACACGGGAGATCTCTAATGATCATGGGTTGTACTCTTACAACTTTGGATTTATCACTCAGGTTACAAACCACACAATCTCTGATAATACGCTCAATGTGCAAGTCCATGCCTGGCCACCAGTAGGATGAGCGAACTCTTTCCTTAGTTTTTGTCATACCAGAGTGTGACTCATGAGCCATATCAATGATGTTTTTGCGTAATTCAGAGGGAGGAACCAATCTAGTCCCACGAACCAACAAATCATTACAAACAGCCAATTCGTCTTTCACCCCCCAGAATTTCGCACACTCAGCACATCCCTGTTTCTTAGAATGCCAACCCTTCTCTAGGAGAGACATCACCTCAGAGAGAACAGGATCAGATGATAATTTAGAACGCCACTCAGATTCATCAATGACTTCAACAGATACTGGGCAAACTTGATATTTATCTTCCTCACAGTCATCATCTAAAGGTACGTCCTTTGAAATGTCAACAAGCCTTGACAAGGTGTCAGCCACACAATTCTGAACACCTGGTATATATTTTATAGTGAAATCAATTTCCTGAAGTGCAATAACCCATCTGGTTATTCTACTGGATACTAAATCAATACCTTTTTTTGAGAAAATCTCGCATAGAGGCTTGTGATCAGTCTTGATTATGAACTTACTTCCCCACAAGAATTTCTTGAATTTTTTGACAGACCAATATACAGCCAGAGCCTCCCGTTCAATAACGGAATAACGAGTTTCAGGGTCCTTAAGGCCACGTGAGGCAAACATAATGGTATCTAAGACTCCGTTATTCTCTTGTTGGAGAACAGAACCAAGTCCTTTGAGACTGGCATCGGTAGTCAGAATAGAAATCTTTTGAGGGTCAAAGCTTCGAAGATTAGGAGCTTTCTCAAGTCCCTTTTTTAACGTCTGAAATTTAGACTCACAAGTGTCATTCCAAATGAATTCAGACCCTTTTTTTAACAAACTTCTTAGGCCTACACACTGACTGGCAAAATCTTTAACAAACTTATTATAATATTCTAACATACCAAAGAATTTCATCAATTCTTCTCTGGAGGAAGGGGGGGGCATCTTAACAATTGTATCCACCAAGTTGGCCTTAGGTGCAATACCATCTTTTGAAATTGTGTGACCTAAATAATGAATTGATGAGACACCAAAATGACATTTGTCAATCTTGATGGTGAGGTTGGCTCTTTCAGTCTACTAAGTACATCAAACAGGATAGATTCATGCTCAACATCATTCTTACCAAATACAAGAATGTCATCTTGGTAAACACATACTTTATCACAACCTTTGAGAACCTTCTCCATAATGCGTTGGAATACAGACGCCGCTGAAACAAGGCCAAAGGGCATTCTGACGAATCTAAAAGTCCCAAAGGGAGTGATAAAAGATGTAAGATTTCTTGAAGACTCTTCTAGCTCAATCTGGTGGTAAGCAGAAGCTAAATCTAAAGTGCTAAATATTTTTGCATTGCCCACTTTAGTCAAAAGATCAGAGATGTTAGGAAGAGGGTATCTGTCACTGATAACACACTTATTAAATTGCCTCAAATCAATGCATAGACGCAAAGAACCATTGGGTTTGCGTGCGGCCACTACGGGCGCAATCCAATCAGTCCCTGTAACTTCCTCAATGATCCCACCCAACTTTAATTTTTCCAATTCACCTATCATCTCATCCCTGAGGGAAATGGGAACAGGTCTAGGCTTGCAAGCATAGGGTTGAGAACCAGGTCTTAGTGGAATTTCAAGTTTGAAGTCTTTGAGGCACCCTAATTCATCTCTAAATACTTTAGGAAATTGCATTTTGATGCGTGACAATAACTCAACATTAGAATCAACTTGGACAGAGTTGACAAGCTCCTTAAGTATTATGGGATTGGGACCACTGGGATCCAACATTATGTGAAGATCACCCTGGTGGAACCAACTGATTATACTATCACCCTTCTGTGAAACATAGATCTTGCCAACAGTATAACGACTTTTGTACTCAATTCGTCCTGTAAAGCATCCCATAAGAGGAATAAGTTTACCTCCATAAGCTAACGGACGAATGTCAGCTCTAGATAGTTGAGTCTTGTTGGACAACTTTGAGATCTGGATGTGCCTCCTTTATCTCCAATAAACCTGAGCTTCTTTTCAATCCAATCCTGTGTCAGCTGCATCCTTATCAATAACCAGGATCTTACAAGGTGCGAATGCCTTTGAAATTGTGGGGGAAACAAATGAGAAGGTGGTAGAAACGTTTGTGTTAGTTACAACGGAGGTTAAAAAATAGCAATGTTCATTAAGTCAAATTGTCCCTGAGGACCTCCTATAGAAAAAATAACAGTATCTAGATCAAACAAACGGCATGTGAATTGCCTGACTGACAATATGGAGGATGCTACTATTCTATTATATCTCTAGCATTGAAAGAAATCCCCATTTCAAAAATACATCGGAAAGAAAGGATGACATATTGGAAACAGGGCACACCACCTAAAAATATGCATCAAAAAATATGTGAACACCGCACAGAAGCAACACCAAGTGGTGAGGGTCAGTTGAATCAATTTGACCAACCTTGATTTCATCATAGGTGCTCAAAGGAATAACGATGAAAACAATTACTCCTCCTTCACATCACCTAATTGTAGCTATGCTTACCCTGAGCACTACCTCCTAAATCTATCCCTACCTACCCAGTGCTGGGTGCTGCTGCCACCTCATGAAATGATAATAACTATTGCTATTATAATTAATTTTTTTCTATTGCATACAGTCAGTGGCCTTGTTCAATGTGGGGCAGGCAGGCTGACCGGAGCAGGGGAGGAATGGTTTGCACTCTGTAAGTGCACAAGAACTGGTTGGCCAGCTCTCTTGGGCCAACCAAACAGTTCATGCTCACTTTGCATGTTCCTCACTAGGCTTCATTGCACAGCCTGGTGAAGAACATGCACAGGCTCCCTGTTCCCGTCTGAGCGCTGAACAACGGCGCTCAGACCAATCACAATGCTGCATTTCAACATTGGGATTGGCTCAGGGAAGCCTGTGTGCCGGGTGCTTCCTGCTTCTGGCTGGACTGCAGAAATGAAGAGATGCAGGCGAGGCGGCGACTAGCTGGCCGTTTCAAGGTGTTTTTTTTTCTTATTAACCCCACTACCCCTCACCACCCCCTGTCCGGTTGCAGCCGCTACTGCTCAGGAACCTATCTCAGCTCATCATTAACCTAAGTGAGATGCACTCTGGATCCCTCTGCACTAAAGAGCCTTCTTCAAAAAGCCATAAAAATGGCGGACTATTCCACCTCACAATCTTTATTTTAAGTTTGCCTGCATTATGCAGTAAAAAGAAAGTTGTTTCTATCTAGAATTACATAACAGGTGTCGACATTTTTCACCAATAAACACTTTTATGGACTCGCAGTGACATACATTTTTTATATGATCCACAGAGGTATAGAGTATCATACTCACACCAAATTAAACAACAATAAAAGGGGCCCGAAAACATATAAAATATTGCTTATGTTACATATGGAGTATCACACTTTGAAGTGTGGAGTGCCACAGGACAACCCCTTTATATATATGTAGCCCCTCTAGCATGTTTGATGCATTCCTTCAATTTATATGCAATGTTTTATGCAAATGACACTCAATTAATTATCAGGATGGATGTAAATGCTGCAGTGGTTGGAAGAAATCTGTCCAAAATTGATTTTGGACAAGACACAGGTATTTATCTTAAGAGGATAATCTACTACTTAGTCGCAGATTTGGTGGTCAGCATCACAAGGTGATTGCCCTCTTCTGGTTTAAAAAAGGTGGACAGCCTTGATTTCATATTTGATGACAAGCATCTAATAACTGGCCTTTCAATCAATCAATCAATCAGTATTTGTAAAGTGCGGTTACTCATCAGAGAGGGCATCCATGCACTGAGGTCTCGCTGGGCTCAGCCTAAGAGCCAGGTCTTGAGTTCCTTTCTGAAATCTGTGAGGAATGGAGATGTGCTAAGATAAAGGGGAAGGTTGGTCCAGGCTTTGGCGGCAAAGTACAAGAAGGAATGGCCTCCACTGTGGTTTTTGCAGATGTAATGAGGTTGAGGAAGGCTGAGCGCAGGTGTCTTGAAGGTTGGTGGAAATTTAGGCAGTGGTTGTTGTATGCTGGTCGTTGATCGTGGAGGGCTTAGTTGGCGTGTGTCAGTATCTTGAATTGGCATCTTTTCTGGACAAGGAGCCAGTGGAGGTTCTTGAGGTGGGGGTTATGTGAGTCTGCTTAGGGAGGTTGAGGATGAGTCTGGCAACTGTGTTCTATATTGTCTGGAGTCCCTTCAGGAGTTGTGAGGTAATTCCAGCATAGAGCGCGTTTCCATAGTTCAGCCGGCTGGTTACAAGGGCTTGGGTGACGGTTTTTCTGGTGCTAATAGGGATCCATCTGAAGATTTTCCAAAGCAGGCAGATGTGACGGCGTTGATCTGGCATTTCATGGTGAGTTTGCTGTCCAAGATGATGCTGAGGTTGCAAGTGAGGTGTGTCAGGGAGGGTGTGAGTCCAACTATGACACGCCATCAGGTGTCATCCCACGGGAAGGTGTTGTCCCTGAAGATTAGCACTTCCGTGTTGAACTTCATGCAATTGGTCCTCATCCAATCGGCGACACCTATCGAGGCGTTGTGGAAGTTGGTTCTAGTGGTGGAGGTTTTCTTCGGTGAGTGAGAGGATGGGCTGGGTGTCTAATATGTTGGATATGATGTTGAGGCCATGGGTTCTGACAATGTCGACCTGGGGTGTCATGTAAGTGTTGAACAGGGTAGGGCTGAGGGATGAACCTTAAGGGCGCAGCCGATGATTCTATTGGGCTCCGAGGTGAAGGGTGGATTTTCTGGATATGTCCTGTGAGGAAGGATGCTATCATTTGAGGGCCCCTCCCTGGATACTGATGCAGGAATCCTCTGGATGAGGCGGTGGTGGGATACTGTGTCAAATGTCGCCGAGAGGTTGAGGAGGATCAGGACCACTATTTCAAGTTGGTCAAGGAGGGTTCTGATTATGTCAGTGGCAGCTGATCAGGGTGGTCTTGGTGTCTGGCTGGTACAGAAGCTGGACTGTGAAGCGTCCAGCAAGTTGTTTCTCTCGAGTTGTTCGGTGAGCTGGAGATTGATGGCCTCTCAAGGACTTTGGCGGGAACGGGAAGCAGTGAGATGGGGCGGAAATTCTAGAGTTTTCTGGGGTTGGTGGAGGGTTTCTTGAGAAGGGGTCTGACCTCTGCATGTTACCATCCATTGGGGAAGTCTGCTGTGGTGATGGAAGCACTGAAAATGGAGGTGAGTGCCAGCTTGAAAAGGTGGTGGGGACAGGGGCCTACTGGTGCTCCAGAGTGGATGGAGTTCATGATAGCTGTGGTGTTCTGGTTGATAAGCTGTTTCCATGCGGTGAACGGGTAGGTGGCACCCAATTGTGTATGGAGGTCGAAGAGATTGATGGGTTGGGTTTCAAAGTTACTGTAAAGGGTGGGTATCTTGTTGTGGAAGTGGTTCACCAGTTTGTCGCAGAGTTACTAGAAAGGGGGGATTGAGTTCTCGTGGCTGGCGAACAGGAGAACTCTATGAGAATGCTGAAGAGTTTCTTGCTATTGTTGGTGCTTGCTTTGATGCGGTCATCTTTGGCATCTCTTTTTGTGTCCTTGAGGCATTGTGATATTTGTTAAGGACTGACTTAAAGGTAGCTAAGTCTGTGAGGTCTCTGGTGGCGTACCATCTTCTTCCCTATCAATTGCAGTTGGGTTTCAGGATTTTGAGTTCTGTTGAGAACTAGCTGGATTGTTTGGTGGCTGTGCTAGTCTTAGTTGGTCTGATGCAGATAACCCTGTTGGCGCTGTTCGTATTCCAGGTGGAGAAATTCCGGACGTCTTGTTCCAGGTTGGTTGCAGCATTGGGCTGGGTGGAGTTGAGTGCATCAGCCTATTGGGTCTCAGTCGCTCCGCTCCAGCTGCAGTGGAAGGAGCAGAGGGCCTGGTGATGGTGTCTGGGGAACCTGCAATAGTGAAGTGGATGCCGGAGTGGTCGGTCCAGGTGAGCTTGGTAACATGACTGTACTTGACTCTGTCGCTGGAAGATCGGGTCCAGCGTGTGTCCTGTGCTTTGTGTGGGGTTGGTGGCCAGCTGGGTGAGGTCGATGTTGCTCATGCTTTCAAGGAGGTTGCTGGAGTTTGCGTCTTCGGGGTCATCGAGGTGGTCGTTGAGGTCACTGAGAATGATGTAGTTGTTGGTTTCAATTGCTAGGGGGGCAATGAATTTGTGGAAGGCGTCGCAAAAGCTGGGGCATGACCCATTGAAGCGCATTGAAGTTACAATATTATGCATCTGCCACATAACCCTCTACAAAAAAAGGCTATGAATCTGCAAAGGATCTCATCATGAATCCCCCAAAAATCTGTAGGACTGGGCAGGGAAGCCAATCCTTTGCAAATCTTGCTGCAGTATTATGGGATAGTTTACCAAAATAACTAGACAGCTGAACATTCAGAATCTGGAAAAGCTCTTAAAATCTTTTATTTTCTTTTGAAGTAATCTGATAGTTTAACAACAAAACTAGCGGCAGGGCAAAACCATTTTCTGGTAGCTCTGCACTCAATAAAACTAAATAGACATAGAAAATTATCTATTATTAGGCATCGACTTGTTTTTTACTTCAGTCCCAAACATATAGGAACTGCCACTGGATCTCAACACAGTGGTGGAAGATTTTATACAGTGATGATTCGAAATACGATAGTCTAATTGCAACTGTTTTAAGAATTTCTTATTTGTAAATTGCAAATTATTTTTGCATCAGCAAAACCCAATTGATACCTTCCACTTTTATTATAACAGTAAACTCCCACTTGAAAAAATGACAGAGCTCATTTTAACTTTACTGCTGTCAAAATGGTAAGAAAACCTCTAAATGCTGGCCTTTTACCTAAAAGCATGATTAGCATATTTACATTTGGCAAACAGCATGTATACTGCTGTGGATTTATTTAATGGATGGGCAGTGGATTGGATTGTTGATCTGAGCCTTTGCTTGTAATAACAAACTGTAATGAAGTGGTATTTTGATAATAGAAACATCTTAAGCTTTGAGCTGTATTTATTCAATATGTCTTCCCATTCTTTCAATGGGAAAGCTTTGTGTCTCGGAATACATTTAGATATTTTGGATGCTTGCCACCTTTTTTTTGTTGTTGGATGCGTAAACGTAATCAGAACTGGAGCAAGTGAGCGATATTCATTTTTTTCCTCCTGAAACTTTGTGGCATCCCAGAATTTCGTGATTCCACGGCTCCAAATGAAACTTCCAATTCGCAGTGCCTGCTTTCTGATTAGTAAAGTGAAACTCAGGATTATCTGTCTCTTCACCTTCAACAACTGACAACAATGTTTAATTATTATGGTGTGTAATGAGGATACAAAAATGTATACAATATGTATACATTCTACAAATACATTCCAGGTTTTCCTGCACAGACAATGCCAACGAAATATCTGTACAAGTTGCAGAAGACCAGTCCCAGTAATTAGAAAGCTTCTCTCGGTATCATATTTTTATAGTAGAATCATATTTATCTCCTTGACAGAACTATGTTTATTGTGCATAATGTGTATTATACAATGCCTTTTTCATGTACATCAGGAGTCAGTGTTTACAAGACACCCTATAGTTATGATTGACCACTATTGTCATGACTGTCAACTACATGAGGCCCTAAATGAAGACAGTAAAGTAAATCTATATGATCTAAAAAATTATGCCACAGCAAATGTGAGGGCTGACCTTCCCCAGTAGACATTCTAGTGGCACATTCCCACTATATCTTACCATTTTGAAATGTCCCTTTAGACAACCTGATTTTAAAAGATCAGTTACATGACGGTGCTTAATTTGTAAAATTATAGGCTGTGCTCCACCAGGGTGACAGAGTATTGTACTCCATCGACTTGGCAGAGATCCTAGCAACCAAATTTAGAAATGTCTGTAGGGCCAATGGACATTTCTAGCATCCACAGGAACTGCTGTCAATGCGGTTCTTGAGAATGCATTGTAATTTAGACATATGGCTCCCTCAAACCTGACACAGCCGTAGGGTAAAGTTTAAAAAAAAGGATTGTTCTAAAACCAAAACCCAACGTGGGATTTCGTTTTGGAAAATAAAAAAAAACAACCTGTTTCATGCACTAATGCACTGGCCCTATGCTACAAACCAAATAATCCTGCAATATTTATGACTATAGTAAGCTACATCTTGATTGCATAACTTTTTTTGACAAGTCAGTAGCACACAGTAGCAGCCAGCACGGCTCATGAGTGGGGCAGCGGGTGTGGGGTTGCGCAGGCAGGGGGGTTTGTGCGGGGACAGTGATCACGCAGGAGGGGGAGGTCAATTACAAAAAAGCATTTTAAACCTACCTTTCTGCTGGCCTGGGCCAATTAAGGTGTGGGTCATTCGAGTCTGGTTAATATTGTAGATCTGCAGGTGCAGATACCCCTAAATGTTAAACGTTTTTTAAAATAATAAACGTTAATATGGTTTTAAACCTGGACAGATGCATATTAGATGGATGAAGTCCTGCTTTGATGCTCCACAGAGGCAACATCATTTTGGTCCATTATAATTCCAGCTTGGTTGCTTTGCATTAGATGGTGGAGTATGTCAACCGTAAGTATGTTGCAGGTTTCGGTTTTGTGTTTGATTGCAAAACGTTCCATGCATGAGCACGTTTGATTTAATTGATTTTGTCATCCATTTGTGAGTGCATTCTTGCTGCTTTCTTCAATATTTGATGAGAAGACGAGAATGGTAAGTTCTGCTGCCAGAGGTCTGTTGTGTTCGTTAGCTTTAAAGATGACTGTAGGTTCTTGGTGTAAGCTGATTGGAGGTCATCTTCTTATGCCTTCCAGTGAGCATTGGTAAGTACGTTTTGTTGATTAATCCAGATTTATATTGCCGAGTTTGAACGGCCGTTGTTTCTTGGCGTGATGACTTATTGTCATTACTTTTGTTTTTGTTGTGTTTATTTCCAACAAATTTGTGGAAGATGGTGTAACAACTGCTCCAATGGCATGAACGTTAATTGTAATATGTGGGTTGCAGTGTGACACCAACCACATATATGGCTAAAGTAGATGCCTGTATTCTAACTGAGCTACTGTTTAAGAGCCTTGCAGTGACAGATAGGAAGAAACTGGCTTTACCATTTAGGAACAGCTATTTTCATATATTAAAAGGTTATCTCTAAAAGGTGCTGTGTAAGCCCAAAGGGCCAAGAACTTCATCTATATAATGTTGCACACTACTTTCCCAGTGACTAAATAGCCAAAAGCAGAATTCGCTCTGTAGGTTAAGCTAGATTGTCCATGAACAGGCACAGATGTGATAAAAATCCTAATGTTATCTTTGCATTGGAAAAAATGCTACCAAACTTGAACAGTGTTATTGTTAACTTAGCTTTAAAATCAAATTTATTGCTGAAATCAATTGTGTATTAACATTTAATTGTCTACAATTACACTGCAGCTAAAAGAGGGCCTATATATCTACCCTTTATGGACTTTAAAAGTGCCTTTGACCTGTTTAACCAATCAAAATTGTGGGATATATTGGCAAAGATGGCCGGTCTGAAGCCCTTGTAACCTTCTTACTTCCTTAACACAGTGGCATATCCGCCTCTATAAAATATGGTTCAGAGGGTCGGCTTACAGAACCATGTAGATTAGCTAGAGGGGTTCGCCAAAGCTGCGTCCTCCCTCCATTTCATTTGTTTTATATAATAATGGGATGAGTGATAGCTTGACTGCCATTGGCAAGGATCATCTGCAAAGGGTCGGGTCTTTGCCAGTTCTGGCACTGCTATACCCAGACAATGCTATTTTTAATTGCCCATACCTCGAACGGCCTGAGACGCCTTGGTGACAGCTTTGTTAGCTTCGTGGATAACGTGGACCTTGAGACCAATATTTCCAAACGCAATATATGGTCTGCGGCCATAAAAGATCTAACGATAGGCCTATTACTATTAAGATGAGGCCAATTTTGAGAGTTAACAACTTTTCTTACTTTAAAAGCGCCATCCTGGACTATCTGGTCACACTAGACCAGGTCAAATCCAAGCATTCAAGACGACCCCATATGGGGCACGGGTCGAATACCAGGGACAGCCTTGGCCTGTTGAAACAATACCTTGGTTTGAGGTTGTGTCAGTGTAGATCCTTAGGATGTAGGTGATGCATTGCCTCGGAGTCACGCAAAGTTGGAAATACATCGGGACGGAGGTAATGCGCTGTGCGATCAGCAATGTAATGATTCAGAAAAGGGGGTGGTGATGAACAGAGTGTCTGAATTAAGCAGACCACTCTTACCCAGCCCAAAGATCAGGGCTTGATCCATCACCGTTATTTATCTCACTGCCCCATCCCAGCTCAGAACCTGGCTATATGCAAATCAGTCTGTCCCTGGCCCAGTGCATCATGGGAACAGGGCAGACTAAACTACCAAGCCAATTCTTCACCAGAAAGGAAACAAGCTACCGGGGACCGGTTTCTGGCATTTCAGCCGTCTTCGGCCCGGCTTGCTTGAATCCTGATGGAGCAGTGAGAAAGGGACTCATGTCTGAGTATACCCTGCCACACCTATAGTGGCCAAAAACGATTCAGAAAAGGGGGTGGTGATGAACAGAGTGTCTGAATTAAGCAGACCACTCTTACCCAGTCCAAAGATCAGGGCTTGATCCATCACCGTTATTTATCTCACTGCCCCATCCCAGCTCAGAACCTGGCTATATGCAAATCAGTCTGTCCATTGGCCCAGTGCATCATGGGAAACGGGCAGACTAAACTACCAAGCCAATTCTTCACCATAAAGGAAACAAGCTACCGGGGACCGGTTTCTGGCATTTCAGCCGTCTTCGGCCCGGCTTGCTTGAATCCTGATGGAGCAGTGAGAAAGGGACTCATGTCTGAGTATACCCTGCCACACCTATAGTGGCCAAAAACGATTCAGAAAAGGGGGTGGTGATGAACAGAGTGTCTGAATTAAGCAGACCACTCTTACCCAGTCCAAAGATCAGGGCTTGATCCATCACCGTTATTTATCTCACTGGCCCATCCCAGCTCAGAACCTGGCTATATGCAAATCAGTCTGTCCCTGGCCCAGTGCATCATGGGAACAGGGCAGACTAAACTACCAAGCCAATTCTTCACCAGAAAGGAAACAAGCTACCGGGGACCGGTTTCTGGCATTTCAGCCGTCTTCGGCCCGGCTTGCTTGAATCCTGATGGAGCAGTGAGAAAGGGACTCATGTCTGAGTATACCCTGCCACACCTATAGTGGCCAAAAACGATTCAGAAAAGCGGGTGGTGATGAACAGAGTGTCTGAATTGAGCAGACCACTCTTACCCAGTCCAAAGATCAGGGCTTGATCCATCACCGTTATTTATCTCACTGCCCCATCCCAGCTCAGAACCTGGCTATATGCAAATCAGTCTGTCCCTGGCCCAGTGCATCATGGGAACAGGGCAGACTAAACTACCAAGCCAATTCTTCACCAGAAAGGAAACAAACTACCGGGGACCGGTTTCTGGCATTTCAGCTGTCTTCGGCCCGGCTTGCTTGAATCCTGATGGAGTAGTGAGAAAGGGACTCATGTCTGAGTATACCCTGCCACACCTATAGTGGCGAAAAACGATTCAGAAAAGGGGGTGGTGATAAACAGAGTGTCTGAATTGAGCAGACCACTCTTACCCAGTCCAAAGATCAGGGCTTGATCCATCACCGTTATTTATCTCACTGTCCCATCCCAGCTCAGAACCTGGCTATATGCAAATCAGTCTGTCCCTGGCCCAGTGCATCATGGGAAAATGGCAGACTAAACTACCAAGCCAATTCTTCACCAGAAAGGAAACAAGCTACCGGGGACCGGTTTCTGGCATTTCAGCCGTCTTCGGCCCGGCTTGCTTGAATCCTGATGGAGCAGTGAGAAAGGGACTCATGTCTGAGTATACCCTGCCACACCTATAGTGGCCAAAAACGATTCAGAAAAGCGGGTGGTGATGAACAGAGTGTCTGAATTGAGCAGACCACTCTTACCCAGTCCAAAGATCAGGGCTTGATCCATCACCGTTATTTATCTCACTGCCCCATCCCAGCTCAGAACCTGGCTATATGCAAATCAGTCTGTCCCTGGCCCAGTGCATCATGGGAACAGGGCAGACTAAACTACCAAGCCAATTCTTCACCAGAAAGGAAACAAACTACCGGGGACCGGTTTCTGGCATTTCAGCTGTCTTCGGCCCGGCTTGCTTGAATCCTGATGGAGCAGTGAGAAAGGGACTCATGTCTGAGTATACCCTGCCACACCTATAGTGGCCAAAAACGATTCAGAAAAGGGGGTGGTGATAAACAGAGTGTTTGAATTGAGCAGACCACTCTTACCCAGTCCAAAGATCAGGGCTTGATCCATCACCGTTATTTATCTCACTGTCCCATCCCAGCTCAGAACCTGACTATATGCAAATCAGTCTGTCCCTGGCCCAGTGCATCATGGGAACAGGGCAGACTAAACTACCAAGCCAATTCTTCACCAGAAAGGAAACAAGCTACTGGGGACCGGTTTCTGGCATTTCAGCCGTCTTCGGCCCGGCTTGCTTGAATCCTGATGGAGCAGTGAGAAAGGGACTCATGTCTGAGTATACCCTGCCACACCTATAGTGGCCAAAAACGATTCAGAAAAGGGGGTGGTGATGAACAGAGTGTCTGAATTAAGCAGACCACTCTTACCCAGTCCAAAGTTCAGGGCTTGATCCATCACCGTTATTTATCTCACTGCCCCATCCCAGCTCAGAACCTGGCTATATGGAAATCAGTCTGTCCCTGGCCCAGTGCATCATGGGAACAGGGCAGACTAAACTACCAAGCCAATTCTTCACCAGAAAGGAAACAAGCTACCGGGGACCGGTTTCTGGCATTTCAGCCGTCTTCGGCCCGGCTTGCTTGAATCCTGATGGAGCAGTGAGAAAGGGACTCATGTCTGAGTATACCCTGCCACACCTATAGTGGCCAAAAACGATTCAGAAAAGGGGGTGGTGATGAACAGAGTGTCTGAATTAAGCAGACCACTATTACCCAGTCCAAAGATCAGGGCTTGATCCATCACCGTTATTTATCTCACTGCCCCATCCCAGCTCAGAGCCTGGCTATATGCAAATCAGTCTGTCCCTGGCCCAGTGCATCATGGGAACAGGGCAGACTAAACTACAAAGCCAATTCTTCACCAGAAAGGAAACAAGCTACCGGGGACCGGTTTCTGGCATTTCAGCTGTCTTCGGCCCGGCTTGCTTGAATCCTGATGGAGCAGTGAGAAAGGGACTCATGTCTGAGTATACCCTGCCACACCTATAGTGGCCAAAAACGATTCAGAAAAGGGGGTGGTGATGAACAGAGTGTCTGAATTAAGCAGACCACTCTTACCCAGTCCAAAGATCAGGGCTTGATCCATCACCGTTATTTATCTCACTGCCCCATCCCAGCTCAGAACCTGGCTATATGCAAATCAGTCTGTCCCTGGCCCAGTGCATCATGGGAACAGGGCAGACTAAACTACCAAGCCAATTCTTCACCAGAAAGGAAACAAGCTACCGGGGACCGGTTTCTGGCATTTCAGCCGTCTTCGGCCCAGCTTGCTTGAATCCTGATGGAGCAGTGAGAAAGGGACTCATGTCTGAGTATACCCTGCCACACCTATAGTGGCCAAAAACGATTCAGAAAAGGGGGTGGTGATGAACAGAGTGTCTGAATTAAGCAGACCACTCTTACCCAGTCCAAAGATCAGGGCTTGATCCATCACCGTTATTTATCTCACTGCCCCATCCCAGCTCAGAACCTGGCTATATGCAAATCAGTCTGTCCCTGGCCCAGTGCATCATGGGAACAGGGCAGACTAAACTACCAAGCCAATTCTTCACCAGAAAGGAAACAAACTACCGGGGACCGGTTTCTGGCATTTCAGCTGTCTTCTGCCCGGCTTGCTTGAATCCTGATGGAGCAGTGAGAAAGGGACTCATGTCTGAGTATACCCTGCCACACCTATAGTGGCCAAAAACGATTCAGAAAAGGGGGTGGTGATGAACAGAGTGTTTGAATTGAGCAGACCACTCTTACCCAGTCCAAAGATCAGGGCTTGATCCATCACCGTTATTTATCTCACTGTCCCATCCCAGCTCAGAACCTGGCTATATGCAAATCAGTCTGTCCCTGGCCCAGTGCATCATGGGAACAGGGCAGACTAAACTACCAAGCCAATTCTTCACCAGAAAGGAAACAAGCTACTGGGGACCGGTTTCTGGCATTTCAGCCGTCTTCGGCCCGGCTTGCTTGAATCCTGATGGAGCAGTGAGAAAGGGACTCATGTCTGAGTATACCCTGCCACACCTATAGTGGCCAAAAACGATTCAGAAAAGGGGGTGGTGATGAACAGAGTGTCTGAATTAAGCAGACCACTCTTACCCAGTCCAAAGTTTAGGGCTTGATCCATCACCGTTATTTATCTCACTGCCCCATCCCAGCTCAGAACCTGGCTATATGGAAATCAGTCTGTCCCTGGCCCAGTGCATCATGGGAACAGGGCAGACTAAACTACCAAGCCAATTCTTCACCAGAAAGGAAACAAGCTACCGGGGGCCGGTTTCTGGCATTTCAGCCGTCTTCGGCCCGGCTTGCTTGAATCCTGATGGAGCAGTGAGAAAGGGACTCATGTCTGAGTATACCCTGCCACACCTATAGTGGCCAAAAACGATTCAGAAAAGGGGGTGGTGATGAACAGATTGTCTGAATTAAGCAGACCACTCTTACCCAGTCCAAAGATCAGGGCTTGATCCATCACCGTTATTTATCTCACTGCCCCATCCCAGCTCAGAACCTGGCTATATGCAAATCAGTCTGTCCCTGGCCCAGTGCATCATGGGAACAGGGCAGACTAAACTACCAAGCCAATTCTTCACCAGAAAGGAAACAAGCTACCGGGGACAGGTTTCTGGCATTTCAGCCGTCTTCGGCCCGGCTTGCTTGAATCCTGATGGAGCAGTGAGAAAGGGACTCATGTCTGAGTATACCCTGCCACACCTATAGTGGCCAAAAACGATTCAGAAAAGGGGGTGGTGATGAACAGAGTGTCTGAATTAAGCAGACCACTCTTACCCAGTCCAAAGATCAGGGCTTGATCCATCACCGTTATTTATCTCACTGCCCCATCCCAGCTCAGAGCCTGGCTATATGCAAATCAGTCTGTCCCTGGCCCAGTGCATCATGGGAACAGGGCAGACTAAACTACCAAGCCAATTCTTCACCAGAAAGGAAACAAGCTACCGGGGACCGGTTTCTGGCATTTCAGCCGTCTTCGGCCCGGCTTGCTTGAATCCTGATGGAGCAGTGAGAAAGGGACTCATGTCTGAGTATACCCTGCCACACCTATAGTGGCCAAAAACGATTCAGAAAAGGGGGTGGTGATGAACAGAGTGTCTGAATTAAGCAGACCACTCTTACCCAGTCCAAAGATCAGGGCTTGATCCATCACCGTTATTTATCTCACTGCCCCATCCCAGCTAAGAACCTGGCTATATGCAAATCAGTCTGTCCCTGGCCCAGTGCATCATGGGAACAGGGCAGACTAAACTACCAAGCCAATTCTTCACCAGAAAGGAAACAAGCTACCGGGGACCGGTTTCTGGCATTTCAGCCGTCTTCGGCCCAGCTTGCTTGAATCCTGATGGAGCAGTGAGAAAGGGACTCATGTCTGAGTATACCCTGCCACACCTATAGTGGCCAAAAACGATTCAGAAAAGGGGGTGGTGATGATCAGAGTGTCTGAATTAAGCAGACCACTCTTACCCAGTCCAAAGATCAGGGCTTGTAATGTAATGTCCTCAATCCTTTCAGCAGCAGCTATGCATCAGCATTGATGGAGATGTGATGCACTTGATCCTCGGAGCAGCAGAGAAGCCTAGGCATCGACAGGATGCGCTGGTTCTGAGCAGCACAATGCCGTCAATGAGTATAATTTAGATGGAGCAGCACCTTTTAACCACTTACAAGAGTCCAGGTCTGGATTGGCACAAATTACCAGAACAAGACTTTCAGATGACAGAGTCTAGGTGTTATATCAGGATGACTTGGAAGTATTTTATGTCCCTGAGACTCCAATCAGGAGGCAAGCCAGCAAACCCTTGAAGTCACTTTGGTTCTAGGTTGGAGAGATGCTGGTCCAGTCCTTCTCATTCCCAGGCAAGAGAGCAGCAGGTCAGCACACCAAAGCAGGAGTACAGCAGAGTAGTATTCCAGTAGAGTTGCAGTCCTTGTAGCAGCACATCAGCCATTTTTCCTGGCAGAGTATCCATAGGTCTAGATATGTAGTGAAGTGATTGTGTCCGAGGTCGAGTACATATACTCAGTTGTGCCTTTGAAGTGGGGGAGACTTCAAAAAGATGTCTTTCAGAGTCCCTGCACTCCCTGCCCAGGTTCCAGACTCACTAAAGGGGGTTAGTAGCCCTTTGTGTGGGGACAGGACACAGCCTATTCATGTGTAAGTGTCAACCCCTCCCTCCCATCCTGCCCAGGATGGCCCATCAGGATGTGACAGGCCCATCAGTCACACCTAAGCTCCCTCTGTGTGAGGCTTTCTAGAGGGAATGCACAAAGCCCAGCTGTAAACCACCCCAGACGTGTATGCAGAGACAGGCAGAAGGCACCAAATGGCTAAAGTAAGAAAAGGCCAACTTTCGAAAAGTGTCATTTTTAGTATTACAATTTAAAATCTGACTTCACCATAAGTTGTGATTTTAAATTCTGATTCCAGAGACACCAACATTCAGGGTCACATCCTTTCCCAATTGAAAATTACCCTTATAAAAAATACAATAAGGTAATCCCAATGTTATCCTATCAGAGAGATAGGCCTTGCAGTAGTGAAATACAAATTGAAATGTTTTTCAGTACCTGGACATGTAAAACGTAAATGTTAATGTCCTACCTTTTAAATACAGTGCACCCTACCCGTGGGATGTTCTGGGCCTACCTTAGGGGTGACCTGTATGTATTAAAAAGGAAGGTTTGGGCTTGGCAAGAGGGTTAACTTGCACAAGAGGGTTAACTTGCAAGGTCGACATGGCAGCTTGAATCTGCATACACAGGCTCGGTAGTGGCAGACCTGAGACATGTTTAAAATGCTACTTAAATGGGTGGCACAATCAGTGCTGAAGGCCCACTGGTAGCATTTAATTTACAGGCCTTGGTCACCTGTAGTGCACTTTGTTAGGGACTTATAAATAAATTAAATATGTCAATTGTGGATAAGCCAATGTTACCATTTATTAAGGAGAGTGCACATGCACTTTAGCAGTAGTAAAGTGTCCAGAGACTTAACGCCAGTGCAACTGAAGTCAACAAAAACAAGAAGTCTGAAGCAAAACGTCAGAGGAACCCACGCCAAGGATGACAGGGGTAATACACCATAAGGAGCAAGTTGCGCTTTCCCTTCAGCCAGTATAACTCAGAGTCTATTTTTTAAATTGACTCTGCGGTGAGATCTCTGCACAGACTTTGATGCACTTTATCTTTTTCTGTAAATGTTATGCACCTTTTAAACAGAAATTTGTATTACCAATTTTAAAATCAATTGTTTTTTATCAGCACAAACCTCCACTTTACTTCTAACATATGTTGTCCAACCCTTTGGTGTATTCGGCGTTTGGAGGTTTTTTAAAGAATGGCATTCATCTGCATAATTCGATGAATTTTTTAAAGATGTTATATGCATTTAACTTTTTTACTTATGTCTTTTGGGTAGTGTTTAGTCACTGGAAGTTTTTTTAACAAAGCATCAACTGTATTTAATTTTGTTTTGTGTGTTTTTGGACACACTTTTATGATTGTTATGCAATAATCAAATAAAGATATTGATTGATTGATCGATTGGTTGATTGAGTGATTGATAACATTGGTGAAAATGTAAATGTATAAAAATGTACTTTTAGCAGCTTGAGCCAAAAAAAGGGTTTGAACAAGTGTTTTCACTCAACTCACCTCAAGAAGCCCAATATACATCGCTTGGTCTCCAGATGACAATGGCTTGGCACCTGTGCCCAGTGCTACAGAGGTGTTTACATCCGACCACTTAACAGAGTTAAGATTGGCCATTTGGGAGAGGATAAGAAAAGCTAGCAGAACAAAGGATAATCCACACTATTTCTGACTTTGTAATGTCAAATGAACCCAAAAGGATGTACTCCCATTCAAACACCTGTCCCTCATAGACTTTTTAGATACAATACCAGCAGTGGGAGAAGCATGTTCTTCATCCTACGGGTTATCCATTTTGGAATTAGAGATCCTTAGATTCAAACAGTAAAGCAAAGAAGACAAATTGCAAAAGTATGTGACCAAATGAATGAGAAAGATGGAGTAGGAACGGTTTTCTACTCAGGGTATAGTGCACAGGATAAGGTTGGCACCTCACCAACACTTCTTGAGAATAAGTGGGTGACCTCTTTGTTGCCTGTTCAAGAAACACCAATAGCAGAATGACTTCGGACTCCAAATGGGTCCAAAGATCACAGAGGAGAAGACCATGCTGGAGCTTAGGAACAATACATACATGTACATAGAAGCCTGCCTGGAAGAACCGGGGTGCAGAGGTGATCAGAATTGGAGAAAAGTGTTGCCTAATCATTTTTTCCACCTCCGGAGGACCGGGAGAAGGTGCTCAAGCTTGACGACTGAGGCACACCCAAGGCAAGCAAGAAGTATCTGACCTTATGGAGTCCTCCTTGGCTAAGGTCCCAATTTTGCCCTGTTGGTGGGGTTTTTCAACCAAACCAGTGCATAAATCTAAAGATTAAACTTTGGACTATGGTGAAGTGACAAATCTGTCCCAGTGGTGAAGCAACCATAGTGGCTATGAAACCCAGCTTTGAACCACACAGAGCTTAAGGTGCCAAAATCATAAGCTTCAGTGAGCACTCAGTGATGACATATCCAAATTTCAGGAACCCTCATACGCATTTACCTAGGACCTTGACTGGAAGCCTTTGACCACTTAAAAGAAGGCTCTGTTCCATAACCTAAACTTTAAAAGTAATAACCCACTTAGTGTATCCCAACGTTGCTGAAATTTTGCCTAGGTATCTAGTCAGCTCCTAACTGAATTTACATTGGTGCTTTTCTTTTTTGAGGCACGTTTTGCCTTATTGCTTTAAAAAAAAACATTCCTAGGGTTCCTGTACCCAACTTTAATTGTTTTGGTGCATATTTGTTTATTACATTTCTCTCTCCTTGTCTAAATTGATTTGGGAGTGTTATTGTGTTGTTTTCTTGACTTTCAAGTTGTTGCTAGCGCTTGGACTTTACACTTAGTTCTTTAAGGAATTGCCTCCTTTTTGTGCCATAGCTACCAGGGGTTGAGGAGAGCTTCACTGAGGTTTCTGTTGAGACCTAATCAGGGTGATATTATTAAGTCGGTAAGGTTTCCCCCTCCTCATATTAATACTTTCTGCGAAGCCCATTCTGCGGCTGATACAAAAGCATGCTTTATTTACTGATGACCCTATTGAACATTGGTGTTTTTCTCCAGCCATGCCTTATGCAATATTTTCATGTTAATCATTTCATACCTCAGAATGAAAAGTGTTATAGCTAGCAAGTGCATGAAGACAGATAATCATTGCGTGTAATAAAAGGATGTATGACATTACCTCTCATGCCTTTACCACACATGCCTTTACAACAAATCCTTTTCCACGCATATCTTTCCCACACAGATGCCTTTACTCTGCATGTTTTTACCACACATGGTAAGTATACTTAATGAAATTAAACAAATATACATATGTATGCATATTTTCACTGACAAAAATGAAAGTTAATGTGACAATATAGTTAGTTGAAAATCTCAGTGCCAACTTATCGTTTGTTTTCAACACAACTGAATTTCACCCTTTTTAGTTATCTCAAGTAAGTATAACTTGTGACCTATAATAACTATCACGTCTCCGCCATGCACAGGGTTGTCATCAATGATATAATTTCAAATGTTGCAGTGATGTTATCAGTGATATCATAGAACATGTCATGAGTGATTTAATATGGGTGGCAATTATCAGTGCATGACAAGGGCATAGGTTATAGTTACCTTAGGGCATTATAGCCGGCGAATTTCAGTGTTTTATAAGTTTAAAGTTACGTTGGCACTATAACTTTCATCTTAAACCTTTGTTTTTTCAGTGAATTTCCAGTTTTTTTAATGCAAGTAATATTTTATTGCCATATGTAAAGCCAACCCCTGCTGCACACAGCCTTTTGCCATGCTCAGTGAGTGTGGCCAGGCCCTGCATCAAATCCTCATTCCGGCATCCAACACCCTGCCGGGGAAGAGGGTCTTGCAGGCCTGCTCCACGCCTCTATTTCGGGAGCCGGCCGTGTGTTCCAACTCCCTGAGCCTTAAGAGGCCCGGGGACCCCATCCCCCAGAGGAGAAATACATCAACATTAGGGTAGTAGGTTTGTGCCCCATCTCCCCCATTCCAAACGGGCCCTTGGGATTCCTTTCTGGGGCCATACTTTAATTATGGTGGAGGAGGGCACATGATTCCCCTCCCTGAGCCTTCTTAGACCCCGGGGACTAAATTCCCTGAGGCCAAATATTTTCACATTTGGTGAGAGGGGCATGTGGCACACCTCCTCAAGCCCAAATGAGCCTTATAGATCCCATCCCTTGGGGCCATATTTTAATTATAGGGAAGGGGGTACATGGCCCTCTTCCCTGTGTCCTAAGAGGCCCTGGGACCCGATCCTCCAGGGCCAAATTCCTTACTATTGGTCCCCCGCCTTAACCTCAAATGAGCCCTTGGAACCCCATACCCCAGAGACTTATTTTAATTAAAGAGGAGAGAATTTGTGGCCTCCTATCCCAAGCCTTAAAGGGCCCGGTGACCTTTTCCCCTTTTGTCAATTAATTTTTAATTAGGGGATGCGGCACATGGCCCCTTTGCAAGCCCAAATGTGCCCTATTCTCAGGGCAAGGCTATATGGTTTGGGGCCACTGGGTGAGCCACAAGGCCCCTGTGGCCCCAGCTAGCTCCCACACTGAAGACAGAAGTGTAATACCTAAAGGTGGAAGCATTTTTAAAGCTCCCACCAGGTGGGAGCACACTTCTTTCCCTGCGTTTCTAAGGGCTAGGAAAACCACTGTGTCTTGAGAATGGGTGCCCGTAACACAGTTAAAGAACCAGCCTATGGAATGGGGTCCCTGGGAACTTGTAAGGCTCAGGGAGAGGGAAAAAATGCCACACCCCTCTACTAATTGTTTGACCCCAAAGGATGCGGTCTTCAGGTCCCACATGGACTCAGGGAGGGGGCACCATTCCTCCATCCCCTGTAAAAAAGTGTTTGGTCCCAGGGGATGGGGTCCCTGGGACCGCTACAGGCTCAGGGAGGGAGGCAGTGGGCATTCCTCTCCATTTTTTATAGGTTGACCCCGGTAGATGGGGTCCCGGGGCCCATATCAGTGAAGGGGACCCTTCCACACCCCACCCCACATAGTAAAAAAAAAATAGTAGGCCATTTTTCTATTTTTGCCACAATCCCAAGGGTGTCTAGTGGGATTGCGGCAACAATGGCAGGTTTATTTTTCTTTTTTGGTCCCGGGGTCCCTCTGGAACTCCCCCACAAGCGCTAGGGAGGCAGGGTATCCCAACCCTGCCCTTTATATTTTTTAAAAAACATGGTTGTCAATCAGAGCCTTGCTATCGCGGGAGCCTTGGGCCATGGGTAAAAAAGCCACCTGGGCCAAACATAAGGTCTATTTTTTTCAATTGGGTTTGAGGGACTCTGACAAAAGTTACTTGAACCCAACCATCCAGATAGACAAATATTTTTGAGACTTAATAGCTCCAGAACTGCTGAACGAATTGACACCAAGTCACAAAAAGCATGCTTTCAGGACTCAGCAGTTTTTGCAGTAGTGCTGCCTAAAAATGTCTATGGAAAATGCATGGGGATTTCGCGTTTGAGATCCCTTCTTCTTCATGGGCCCTGCTGGCGGGGGCTTGAGTTATAGTTACCATAGGGCACAAGTTAAAGTTACTAGCACTATAACTGGTGAATGTCATTGTGTTCTTTTAGTTTAAAACATTATGGGGGTCATTAGGGTGGCCCTAAGGATGCGCCCGTCACAGTGACGGGTGCATCCTGACATTGTGGTGAGCAGTGCACAATGCTAGGAAGGCATGTCATGCACTTCCATGAACAACATAGCAGGCACCGCGCCGTGCCTGCCATGTCTGCATGGAACTGCAAGGGGGTATCATAGGTACCCCCCATGTGCACCCCCACCCCCCAGAGTCCCTGGGGGCCCAAAACAGGTCCCTGAAAGCAATTCCCGCATGCCTTTGCTGCCACAGAAAGGCAAGTTTCCGCCCCCTAGTAATATGGCTGGCGGTGTCTAACAGACACTGCCATCATATTAAACTCTTTTCCGCCCGGTCGACTTGTTGACCAGGCAGAAAAGCGGCAGACGGTCTTTCCGTCCGCCATGGTCCCCCCGCCATAAAAATATGGCGGGGGGGAATGGGTGGCGGGCGGGGACAGATCTCGGGCGGATCGCCACCGCCATGTGGGCGGTGGCGATCAGCCCGAGATCCTAATGGGCCCCAAAGTTGTCACTACAATTCTCGCCTAACTCTAATGTGACTTTAACCTTTATTTTTTTCAGTAAAGTTATAAGTACATGTATATACAAGTTTAACTTCCATTAAATATACTTTGCCATGCGTGCTAAAGGCATCTGCGTGGTAAGGTCATGAGTGGTAAAGGCTATGTTGTAAAGGCATTGGTGGTAAAGGCATGCATCATACATCCATTTATTACATGCAATAGACTACATAACGAGATTTTTCCAGTTGTGACCAAATCCAAGGGACAGTTTTTGTCTCCACATTAACCAGTTTGCTCCCTTCTGCTCGACCAAGTGACCCATGCTCTTCTTGTGGCATATGGACAAACTTTTTGCTTTGCTTTCATGAGTGTATCACATAGCCTCTCATTTCACAGTCTTGAGTGTATGATTTCCTGCTGCTATTAATACACCATCCAATATTTTGGAAATTATTAAGCTTTTCCCACATCCCACACAACTAAATAAAGCCCAGTCTTAAATGTATTTATTTTTTCTGGAGTTTTATATAGCGCAAAAGTATCAGAGCGCTTTACATGAGCACCAGTTGCATTACAGACGGACACATACATTTTTTGTTTGGCACTGGGATTTTCAGTGATTTGCCCAGAATCACTTGAGCGTCCCTACTGAGAATCGAACCTGGTAACCCTGCTTTGAGGTCGCCCACTCTGCCCTAGGCCACATCCTCTCCCCATGCTCCTTTATATTTCAGCTTGTTGCTGTTTTGTGTTATTGAATCTGCCTTTTGTCACATGGATTCGTTTTTGGTGCTTGTTCCAACGTATATGCATATTATTTCACAATTAATGACACTATATTGATATGTGAAGTATAGAGTTTTTTTTTTCTATTACTAAGTATATGAATATCATGGGTATAGTGTTATTTTCTTTTAATACTTTAGTACAGTAATGACTAAAAGGAGTATTTAAATACTGTACATAAACTTTGAAAATGGATAGAAAATAAAGAAAATGAAGCCTAGTAATTTTTGAACAGGTGCAGTAAGTGAACTGGGAGTGAGAGTGTATATTGAGAATTTAATGCTTATTCAACTGGGCAATAAAATAAGGGCTAGTGGGCATCTAACGGCTGCTGCAAAGTGAAAGTATTATGTGGTAAGGCAGGGGTGCCTAGCCATGTAATACGGGCACAATACAAAAATATGGACCTCGGATACTCTCTCAGTGCACATTCTCCTAGTCCTGGTAGAACAACAAAGAGCAGACAGGCTACTTGGAGCAACATGTGTTGAGCATTTCACATCACATCACCAACATGGATGATAAGTATTTGACACGACTTGAGAGAAATCCGACACCAATTTATAAAAATAGCTCAAATTTGTATATATTTTAGACACTAAAACAAAATCAATACATACGGTATAGCTGGAATTTTAAAGTATTTAATAAATCAGTACTTAGCAGTGTGAAAACATTAATGTTGTGGTCAATGGTTAAAACATATATATATATATGCAATTGGTTCCTTAGAGAGTGAGTTCAACGAAACCCACTTAGAGTTAAGGTCTTGTGAGTCCCTAGATCAGATCATGACAGCTAGCACAAATGTATCTGGCTCAGTGGAGCCGGGTTCAGGTGTGTACTTTCAGGTGTCAAACAGAGCTGTCAAAAAAAGTATGTGGTAATGGAATGGTTACTTTAGTTAACAGGCGCTTGCTGGGTGAGTTGAGAAAAACCCTTTGGAAACAAAGCAAGGAGCTGGCCCTGGATCAGGACTCTCCAGGCAGATCTGATCTACCTGGTTCAGTTGACTTGGTTGCAGAGGTAATCTTGGCTATCCGTGGTGCTGAACCGGATCCCCGGCCAGAGGATTTGGCAGGCGCGCCAAGAAAGGGTAAAAACAAATGCAAGATCTTTCCGATGGAACAACAGGGGTGGCAGCTTGTTTGTGCAGGTGAATCTCTTCTCTTAAAGTGTCTAATAAAACAGATTGTAGTCAGACTGACCACCAACAAGCCTTGGTACCTGCAAGCACTCCTGTTGAGGAACTCTTTATCCAGAGGCCCAAGGGAACGTTGCAGAAAGCTGAGCCTCAATGTGGGTCAGGACTACAGTACCCAGAAGCCACCTGCCCAAGGACTTTGAGTGGCCGCACTGGGTGGCTCTGGAAATATGACAAGATCATGGACTTTAGTGGTTTGTGCCTGCTGACTGCAAGGGACTAGTACCTCAAGTCCTAAAGAGTTCTTGTGAAGTCTTTAGGTTGCAGAGACATTCGCCTTTCTTTTGGTTACAGGGTGGCTGACACAGGTGCAGTACTTCCTGCCTTTCATTCTGTGCATTCCTGCTCTTGTGCAGACATGGGTTTATTCTTGTTTCATGTTGAATCTGAGATTCTGCTCTCTGGGGTGTGTCCCTTAAATCCTGGACGTAGGAGGTGTTAGTGGGGGGTTGAGGACTTGCAGTCAATGGGCATCTAGTCCTGCAGCTAATTTGCCCTAGTAGTGCCGACATCGAAATTTAGTGTATATTATGTAGTATTTATTATGTTTCATCATGTATTTTTAATGTCATTTAATTAAAAATTGTGTTTTAGTACTGTAGCGGGTTGTGGGTTTATAGGGGAATAGGGTGGGAAGTAATTTAAATATGTTAAATTAATTATTAATTAGTAGGAATTATTAATTAATTAATTTAGAATAATTTTTAATAAATTTTAATTAATTGATTAATTGATAAATATGTTGTGTAGCGGGTTATGGGTTTATAGGGAATAGGGTGGTTAGTAATGTAATTATGTTAAATTAATTATTAATTAGTAGGAATTATTAATTAATTAATTGAGAATAATATTTAATTAATTTTAATTAATTGATTAATTGATAAATATGTTCTGTAGCGGATTATGGGTTTATAGGGGAATAGGGTGGGAAGTAATTTAATTATGGTAAATTAATTATTAATTAGTATGAAATATTAATTAATTAATTGAGAATAATTTTTGATTAATTTTAATTAATTGATTAATTGATAAATATGTTCTGTAGCCGGTTATGGGTTTATAGGGGAATAGGGTGGGAAGTAATTTATTTATGTTAAATTAATTATTAATTAGTAGGAATTATTAAATAATTAATTGAGAATAATTTTTATTTAATTTTAATTAATTGATTAATTGATAAATATGTTCTGTTGCGTGTTATGGTTTTATAGGGGAATAGTGTGGGAAGTAATTTAATTATGTTAAAATAATTAATAATTAGTAGGATTTATTAATTAATTAAATGAGATTTTTTAAATTATTTGTAATTAATTGAATAATTGATAAATATGTTCTGTAGCGGGTTATGGGTGTACTGTTGCATTCTCTGGAGTTGGAATAGTAATTGTTACCCCTACGCTATCCAACACTTTCCCTACTGTTGCACTCTCTGGAGTGGGAATAGTAATTTTTACCCCTACGCTATCCAACACTTTCCCTACTGTTGCACTCTCTGGAGTGGGAATAGTAATTGTTACCCCTACGCTATCCAACACTTTCCCTACTGTTGCACTCTCTGGAGTGGGAATAGTAATTTTTACCCCTACGCTATCCAACACTTTCCCTACTGTTGCACTCTCTGGAGTGGGAATAGTAATTGTTACCCCTACGCTATCCAACACTTTCCCTACTGTTGCACTCTCTGGAGTTGGAATAGTAATTGTTACCCCTACGCTATCCAACACTTTCTCTACCGTTGCATTCTCTGGAGTGGGAATAGTAATTGTTATCCCTACGCTATCCAACACTTTCCCTACTGTTGCACTCCCTGAAGTTGGAATAGTAATTGTTACCCCTACGCTATCCAACACTTTCCCTACTGTTGCACTCTCTGGAGTGGGAATAGTAATTGTTACCCCTACGCTATCCAACACTTTCCCTACTGTTGCACTCTCTGGAGTTGGAATAGTAATTGTTACCCTTACGCTATCCAACACTTTTCCTACTGTTGCACTCTCTGAAGTTGGAATAGTAATTTTTAACCCTACGCTATCCAACACTTTCCCTACTGTTGCATTCTCTGGAGTGGGAATAGTATTTGTTACCCCTACGCTATCCAACACTTTCCCTACTGTTGCACTCTCTGGAGTGGGAATAGTAATTTTTACCCCTACGCTATCCAACACATTCCCTACTGTTGCACTCTCTGGAGTTGGAATAGTAATTTTTAACCCTACGCTATCCAACACTTTCCCTACTGTTGCACTCTCTGGAGTGGGAATAGTAATTGTTACCCCTACGCTATCCAACACTTTCCCTACTGTTGCACTCTCTGGAGTGGGAATAGTAATTTTTACCCCTACGCTATCCAACACTTTCCCTACTGTTGCACTCTCTGGAGTGGGAATAGTAATTGTTACTCCTACGCTATCCAACACTTTCCCTACTGTTGCACTCTCTGGAGTTGGAATAGTAATTGTTACCCCTACGCTATCCAACACTTTCTCTACCGTTGCATTCTCTGGAGTGGGAATAGTAATTGTTATCCCTACGCTATCCAACACTTTCCCTACTGTTGCACTCCCTGAAGTTGGAATAGTAATTGTTACCCCTACGCTATCCAACACTTTCCCTACTGTTGCACTCTCTGGAGTGGGAATAGTAATTGTTACCCCTACGCTATCCAACACTTTCCCTACTGTTGCACTCTCTGGAGTTGGAATAGTAATTGTTACCCTTACGCTATCCAACACTTTTCCTACTGTTGCACTCTCTGAAGTTGGAATAGTAATTTTTAACCCTACGCTATCCAACACTTTCCCTAGTGTTGCATTCTCTGGAGTGGGAATAGTATTTGTTACCTACGCTTTCCAACACTTTCCCTACTGTTGCACTCTCTGGAGTGGGAATAGTGGTTTTTACTCCTACGCTATCCAACGCTTTCCCTACTGATGCACTCTCTGGAGTGGGAATAGTAATTTTTACTCCTACGCTATCCAACGCTTTCCCTACTGTTGCACTCTCGGGAGTGGGAATAGTAATTTTTATCCCTACGCTATCCAAAGCTTTCCCTACTGTTGCACTCTCTGGAGTGGGAATAGTAATTTTTACCCCTACGCTATCCAACGCTTTCCCTACTGTTGCACTCTCTGGAGTGGGAATAGTAATTTTTACCCCTACGCTATCCAACACTTTCCCTACTGTTGCACTCTCTGGAGTGGGAATAGTAATTGTTACCCCTACGCTATCCAACACTTTCCCTACTGTTGCACTCTCTGGAGTGGGAATAGTAATTTTTACCCCTACGCTATCCAACACTTTCCCTACTGTTGCACTCTCTGGAGTGGGAATAGTAATTGTTACCCCTACGCTATCCAACACTTTCCCTACTGTTGCACTCTCTGGAGTTGGAATAGTAATTGTTACCCCTACGCTATCCAACACTTTCTCTACCGTTGCATTCTCTGGAGTGGGAATAGTAATTGTTATCCCTACGCTATCCAACACTTTCCCTACTGTTGCACTCCCTGAAGTTGGAATAGTAATTGTTACTCCTACGCTATCCAACACTCTCCCTACTGTTGCACTCTCTGGAGTGGGAATAGTAATTGTTACCCCTACGCTATCCAACACTTTCCCTACTGTTGCACTCTCTGGAGTTGGAATAGTAATTGTTACCCTTACGCTATCCAACACTTTTCCTACTGTTGCACTCTCTGAAGTTGGAATAGTAATTTTTAACCCTACGCTATCCAACACTTTCCCTACTGTTGCATTCTCTGGAGTGGGAATAGTATTTGTTACCCCTACGCTATCCAACACTTTCCCTACTGTTGCACTCTCTGGAGTGGGAATAGTAATTTTTACCCCTACGCTATCCCACACTTTCCCTACTGTTGCACTCTCTGGAGTTGGAATAGTAATTTTTAACCCTACGCTATCCAACACTTTCCCTACTGTTGCACTCTCTGGAGTGGGAATAGTAATTGTTACCCCTACGCTATCCAACACTTTCCCTACTGTTGTACTCTCTGGAGTGGGAATAGTAATTTTTACCCCTACGCTATCCAACACTTTCCCTACTGTTGCACTCTCTGGAGTGGGAATAGTAATTGTTACCCCTACGCTATCCAACACTTTCCCTACTGTTGCACTCTCTGGAGTTGGAATAGTAATTGTTACCCCTACGCTATCCAACACTTTCTCTACCGTTGCATTCTCTGGAGTGGGAATAGTAATTGTTATCCCTACGCTATCCAACACTTTCCCTACTGTTGCACTCCCTGAAGTTGGAATAGTAATTGTTACCCCTACGCTATCCAACACTTTCCCTACTGTTGCACTCTCTGGAGTGGGAATAGTAATTGTTACCCCTACGCTATCCAACACTTTCCCTACTGTTGCACTCTCTGGAGTTGGAATAGTAATTGTTACCCTTACGCTATCCAACACTTTTCCTACTGTTGCACTCTCTGAAGTTGGAATAGTAATTTTTAACCCTACGCTATCCAACACTTTCCCTACTGTTGCATTCTCTGGAGTGGGAATAGTATTTGTTACCCCTACGCTATCCAACACTTTCCCTACTGTTGCACTCTCTGGAGTGGGAATAGTAATTTTTACCCCTACGCTATCCAACACTTTCCCTACTGTTGCACTCTCTGGAGTTGGAATAGTAATTTTTAACCCTACGCTATCCAACACTTTCCCTACTGTTGCACTCTCTGGAGTGGGAATAGTAATTGTTACCCCTACGCTATCCAACACTTTCCCTACTGTTGCACTCTCTGGAGTGGGAATAGTAATTTTTACTCATACGCTATCTAAAATGTATTTTGGTTTTGTATTACTTTTATGTTGTTATTAATTGTTATGTATATGATTATTTAATGTATATAAATGTATTAGTAATTTATTATAATATTATTTCTTTATAAGTTATGAAAATAATTGATTTAGAGTTATTATTAATGAAAAAAATATTATGTATTATATATTTATTAATATTAATTTGTATTAAATTATGTATTAATTTTAGCTATTATAGTACATTTTTAAATATGTTTATACATTTATAAGTATATTTTTGTTAATATTACATAATTATTTTATATAAAAAAAAGATATTTTACAAAAAACGATATTTTTGTCATTCTATATTTTTTTTTCGATATATTTGTACTTACCTTGTTAGGGATAGGATTCCGATATTTTTGGCATCGATATTTTGGTTCCGATATTTTTGTAGATCGATAATTGTGACTTCGATATTTTGTCAGACATTCGGTAGATGCCTTCCTGCATAGCTAATATCCCTACAGCCCACGAAAAACTGTTCCTGGGGCAGGGGGAGGTTTACAATTCCTTGGTCCACTGGCAAAAGTGAAGCCTTTGAGGTTCACTGTCAAACTGGTGTAATTCACTAGCCATCCTGTCTGGATGGAGGTGTCACTCTTGCTCACACAGGTCCTTTGTCTCTGACCTTTGGTAGTGGCACACACTCCCCAGCAGGAGGTCCGACTTGTGTCTTGGCGGCAAAGCTTTGAAAAACCCCACCAAGGCATGAAAACACTGGGTTAACTGGGTGGACACTGTTTTAAGTGCCACCTGGGTACATACAGGTTAAACCTCAACACCACCATTGTGTAAAAAAGCATGGTGTTTGACACCAAACAGAAAAGAAATCAGCCCGGCCATCATGGATCTGTACATATTGGAAATGCCTATATGCAGCCCATGTTATCCTATGAACCACCAGGCACTTGTGGTACATATAATGCACCTTCGCTACTGGGCTATAGGAGACCTGCCTTAGGGGTGACTGAAATATAGTGTGAGGTGGCCCTGTCACACATCATGTAGTTACTATATTCCCAATAGGCTCTGCGCATTGGAATAATATATCCTATAGATTTGACGTAGGACTGAGGTCTACTAGGTCTCTATCGAATATACTAGACTTAATTGTGAGTGCCAGCTAGCGCAGAGGTCACTAGAAACTTTCTCGAATAAACAAGAAGGGCTTAGTCTCTGACAATCACGTAAACTTGACAACTTTGTTTCCCAAGAATAAGAAATGTATCTCTAAAGTCGCAGTAACAATAGATAGTTATTTTACTCAGTCAATCGTGTATGCTTTGTTTCACCAGAGGTGAAGAGAAATAGAGAGACTGGCGTTTTCAATAAAAAGGTATTTATTGAACAGTCTTCTTTCTCATGCAGAGGAAATGAACTGCTACAATCGTAATACTGGTTGCAAAAGTACAATGCGTACAGTACGAAAAGTATTATAAAATAATACTGTAAAAGCATGATATGGTTTCTAAACCATGAAATACATAGAATACATACATTAATAAATAAAGACCAAAAGTACTCAACTGGTGCTTCTAAAATACGCCTACCCCGGTGTACCTAACCTAGGTCTAGTACAAGGGAAGAAGTAAGTGAGGTGTAGCTTAGTTTCAGTATTCTTTGCCAAGAATTGAATCCAAGAATTCTCTAAGGGTCTAATCATCTCCGTGCCTTGGTTTAGAATGAAGGAGGAATGGTATCTCTTTCTCAGGACTCAGGACTCGATTTCCCAACAACCCGCAAGATTAGCTTGGAAATACTGGAGCTGGATTTCTCGGCAAGAGAAAAGACAGCGTCTCTCTCAGTGCGTATGCTGGGGGTCAGCTTCCTTCGGCACTTGCTTCGGCGAGCTGTGTCGTGTAGGTAGATAGTCGAACTGCTCCACACCACAGTGTGTTTGCCTGGGAAGTGTGGGCATATTTATACCTTGAAGGTGCCTAGTTTGACGTAAGGTTGGACATAATAACGTCATCAAAGACTCAGTTCTTTGAAAACTCCATGAGTTTTTAGATAAATCAATATTCAAGCGAGGGGAAGTCCCTGACTGCTGAAGGCAGGTTTTTCTAAGAAATCGTTGTGGATTTTCCTAACTAGTGGAAGTAGCCATGCCGTATTTGGACTGCATAGGCCAAGTCTAAATATGGTTATGATTTCTATGCCTATATAAGGATAGGGTGATTTATACCTATATATGGGCATGAATTGGGAAAATTACACTAGGGTCCTAAATTCATATACAACACCCACTACACTTTATTATGTTAAACATTACTAAACTATAAGTACTAAAACATATCTAAAGCATGTGTTTACAATCCCACTCAAAATACACAAAATGCATTTGAAGAAGGTTTGTACACAAAAAAATGAGCATTTAACTGTACGCATTTAAGAATAGTGTTTTCATACGAAGTATAAAGCATGAAAGCATTAATACTAACTAAATCAATAATGAAATGTACATTTATGAAATGGCTCTTAATAACAGAAAAAAGTCAAGACCATCCCATAGCAGAAATAAAATACTGTGTTGGTTTTGAGGACAAGGTCAAATATTGTCTCTAGGAAGTATTCAAAAGGAATTTCTTGTTCTCTAAGAACAGTTCTACTTTAAGCACATTACTTTGTGCCAAAATAATTCTATTTACAAGTTCTTTGGGAAAAAGTCAAAATTAGCCGTAGAAAAATAAAATTCCAAAGCTTTGGAAGGATTGTTATGAAAAGGCCAAATTTAGAGTTCATGAAACGCTGTGTGCAGATTTCAAAAGTTGTTCTCGATGTCAGGAGAAAATATCAAATCATCTAGGCTGGCAAAGAAATCGTCTACCACAGTAGGTGAAAGTGCAACTACTTCATTGCACAAATGAGAAGCATCGCCGTCAGCGTCAGGCCCGTTAGCAATGTTCAAATCAGATGGTACCTGTGTCCCTGTCGATCCGCGTATCTCACCTCCAGTTGGATTTGCCGGTGAGATCTCAATGAATGCCGTCATCAGGATAGGTAGCCGTTGGGGGCAACACAACACGTGAGCCGTTACCGGACCCAGTAATTCGTCAGCATCCGTTGGCAGTGCTGATGGAAGTGTAAGAAAAACATCCAACACGCATTCCTCTCCCCAAAGCAGGCATCGTAGAACAGGTAAGATGCAATCTTGCCAGATTGGTCTGAACGAGAGAAACCATGTGGTATTCAGATCTCTTAAATGAGCCAAGCCAAGAATCTGTGTAATTCTGTCACGGTACCAGATGGCTAGGAGAGCATGCTCCATGGTAGTCTGGGTATCGTCGGTGACTGGACTTGCCATATCGGAGCAGAAGAAATAAAAATAGAATTCCTGCTATGAGTCCCAAAAGAAGAGGCAGGCCGCCGAACAGTGCACAAAATTTGGAAAAATGCCTAGGACTGCTTGAAAGGGTGCTAACAGTTCCGAAAAAACTGTCTTAAATACATGTACAATACCACTCGTATCAGACATGTTTAAGATACGACCTAACATTTCTGCGAAATGTATTGGGCAGTTTGTTGATAATAAGGTATGTATCTCTGCAGAAGTCCTTGCAACTTGCAGATCATACGTTTCTCTGGACGAGGTCAGTGGCACAGTTTTTTGCAAAAGAATGGCTTTCATTCTGCTTAAAGTATCAATTCGTATAGAAGAGATAACCACTTACCAAGTGCCGCTGTGCTTGAGGAGAGCGTGTCCGTTGCTTCAGTAAAGAAATTGCGAGCTGAAAAGAACCTTAAGCGCCTCTGTGCTGCAGGCGCTATCTGGCAGCGCTTTGGGAGTTACTGCTCGCGTTTCCCGCTCCGCGGGAAACACTCGCTGGGAGAGGCTGTTGGCGGCTCGAGTGGGAGGAAAACCACATTGCCCACAAGTCAGCGGGGCCAGCTACATCTCGCCGCCACGCCCCCCTCACCTGCCTTCATTAGCGCTGGGAGACCGCTGTGGAGTGGATAACCACTTACCAAGTGCCGCTGTGCTTGAGGAGAGCGTGTCCGTTGCTTCAGTAAAGAAATTGCGAGCTGAAAAGAACCTTAAGCGCCTCTGTGCTGCAGGCGCTATCTGGCAGCGCTTTGGGAGTTACTGCTCGCGTTTCCCGCTCCGCGGGAAACACTCGCTGGGAGAGGCTGTTGGCGGCTCGAGTGGGAGGAAAACCACATTGCCCACAAGTCAGCGGGGCCAGCTACATCTCGCCACCACGCCCCCCTCACCTGCCTTCATTAGCGCTGGGAGACCGCTGTGGAGTGGATAACCACTTACCAAGTGCCGCTGTGCTTGAGGAGAGCGTGTCCGTTGCTTCAGTAAAGAAATTGCGAGCTGAAAAGAACCTTAAGCGCCTCTGTGCTGCAGGCGCTATCTGGCAGCGCTTTGGGAGTTACTGCTCGCGTTTCCCGCTCCGCGGGAAACACTCGCTGGGAGAGGCTGTTGGCGGCTCGAGTGGGAGGAAAACCACATTGCCCACAAGTCAGCGGGGCCAGCTACATCTCGCCGCCACGCCCCCCTCACCTGCCTTCATTAGCGCTGGGAGACCGCTGTGGAGTGGATAACCACTTACCAAGTGCCGCTGTGCTTGAGGAGAGCGTGTCCGTTGCTTCAGTAAAGAAATTGCGAGCTGAAAAGAACCTTAAGCACCTCTGTGCTGCAGGCGCTATCTGGCAGCGCTTTGGGAGTTACTGCTCGCGTTTCCCGCTCCGCGGGAAACACTCGCTGGGAGAGGCTGTTGGCGGCTCGAGTGGGAGGAAAACCACATTGCCCACAAGTCAGCGGGGCCAGCTACATCTCGCCGCCACGCCCCCCTCACCTGCCTTCATTAGCGCTGGGAGACCGCGCATCGCGGGACGCGCGCGGGCGACGCCGGGCTAAGCCCGGGCAAAGGGCGGGCCCTCTGTGGCCCTCAGTGACCGAGGTAGGCTGGGCTGGGCCCGGTCCTTTACATTCTGTTATTATCTCTTTGAACTTGTGCCCACTTGAGTAGGTGGGTGAGTTGATTCGAGTACTGTTATAGCTATACTGCACCCCGGTCCTACTTGGCCTGTCAGGGGCTGACGTCATTCCAGACTTTTATCCGTTTTATACTCCTACATTTCTCGTTTAAATTCATCACTGTGGAAAATGTCTAAAACCCTACGCTCAGGAAGGGTAGTGGGAGAAAAACCTGGCCAAAAATTAACTACCACCCGCACAAGAAACAAATCAGTGAACAACCCACCGTTGAAAGGCCAATGCCAGCTATCTGAACTCTGGGATCTATCTGGTTTAAAAAAATCCAAACTTGCTACGCCAGAAAAACCAGATACTAAAGCCCTGGAATTACATTCACCAGCTACCACAGATCCTCAACCACCCCAGGTACAGCAGGGGGCCCCCCAATCTATGGTAGGGGGGTCTCCCGTACGGGACTCCACAGAGGGGAGGCTGACGATCGTAGGTGATCCAGTGCATACACCACCGATCCCTCAGTCACCCATGAATGACAGGCCGGGGGGTGACTTGTCTGCACTATCCATTGACCTGGAACTATGGGGACGCTACGTAAGCCCAGCTAAAGTGGAATCTTTGGAGCAGTTTAAAGCTCCAGGGGGTGCCACCCCTTCTGGGTTACTGCTGTATAGTAGCACCCCTTCGTTAAACAGACATGAAACATCTGACTTGTTAAACACCTCCAGGAGCCCCGATCTTAATCTCCTGGATAATTGTTGCACTGTGGAAGCACGAGAAAAGCCGATCTCTGAGTCCATGATCGCGCTGGAACAACTCCTAGCTTCAATCTTACTGCTTCTAGGGAAATTTGTAGGCAGCTCGGACTGTATTCTTGAATCAGTCACTCAAATTCTAAAGACATTGCTGCAGAAATCGCCGGATATGAGTAAGGCCTCTCCCCCCAAGTCTGAACAATATTTATCTGAGGGGAAAATCAGAGATACTAGAGGGGAACTAGATAGGAACAATGAAGTGCTTACTATGGATCCTCACAAGGATATGCCCCTTACTGCAGCTTCCAACTGTATCAAAAATATAGTCCTGGAGATAGAGGAGGAGGATAAAGCTTTGTCTGGCCCTAAAACGGTCCAGGAGTTATTTCCTATCTTCGTACCTGAGTGTGGAAAAGAACCCCTGGCCGACAAACTAGAGGTAAATGAAGAAAGGGAAAAAAATGGTAAACAAAAAATTAACAAAGCCAGCAAGAGGAAACCAATACGAAAATACAGAAAGAAGAAGCAGCGGAGGATTATTTTCCAAAAGTTCACAGAGGCAAGGGAGAATGATGTAAGGAATGGGGAACCCTCATCTACTTCCTTAAAGGTGGACATTGACGTGAACTTAACTGCTTTAACCTCTGCAGAGGAGGAAAATGAACAATGTAGTCTGCTTACGCAGGAAGATACACCGCAAATAGGGGGCTCTCTCCCATGCTCTCCTTCACGGAGTGCACTAGGAGTACCAATCTCTTATCCATCTGGGGCTCTAAATCCTTTGGCCCCCCCCTTTGCTGTAACACTTGATTCGGAAAATTCTTGTCCTCCGGCCCGTTCTGTAAATATTTCTAAGGCCCCTGTGGATGTGCGTGTATTAGATTTTGTTCCCTTATTTGATACTGACCTTTTGTTAAACAGAGCTTGGCTTCTCAAACGTTTCAGTGAGGTTGAAAGTCTCTATCATATTCAGTCTAGAGACATAGAATTGGTGTCTCTGTTGGGTGGAAGTAGGGTATTGAGTATACGGGTGAAATTTTATTCGCCTATTATAACAAACTTGATACTAGAACAAGCTGAAAACTTTCAGCGTTTAGGTATTGATATTCTCCCTATCTCCAACCCAGGCAAGCCAAATCCTTTATGTAAGCAGGGGTTTGGGGGTGGTGAGCAAAACGGGGTAACCTCTCCCCTGAGAGACTTGAAAATGTGGGTTTCCAGGGGAAAACGCTCAGTGTCGCATGTGAAGCCACTTCCACTAATTGAGAATTCCTCACTCATAGATGATAATAACCGGTGGAATTGGCTCCATAGTGCATTATCAACAAAAACGAAGGATAACCCCAAATTGTTTCACCATCTTTAACACCACATTAAATATAATTTCCTGGAATGCGGCCGGATTCCACAGCAGCCCAGAGAAACTTGCTTTTTTATCTACTCTGGGGGCTGATATATTGTGCATTCAGGAAACATGGTGCATTGATATGTTAACTCCTTCAAAAGATTTTTACGTTCTGGAAGTTCCAGCTGCGCCCTCTAAGAAAGGGCATGCCAGGGGGGGGATCGCCTGCTTATTGTCAAATAAATTTCAATGGAGATTCTCCCATTATATTGATTCCAGTAGACTTTTCCACACAATAACACTAGAAAATCTGTTCCATGATGGTAAAAAATATCCCATGGTAATTTTTAATGTGTATATACCCCCAGAGGAGTGTTTTAATGATAATTTGCAGCAGGTTCTCCAGTATATGGAACAGATAAAAAACTCCCCTCCTTTCCCTGTAATTTTGCTTGTAGGTGATTTGAATTCTAAAATTTCAAATGCTAATCTAAAACTCTTCAGGAATAAAGTTAAGGAAGAGGTACATTTTATCCCCCAGACGCTTTTTCCGGAGAACTTGATGACAAATAAAAGAGGGAAGATTCTGTTAAAAGAACTAGCGATTGGGGATGGTATTATCTTAAATGGAAGATTTCCATCTGACGTCCCCGCTAACTATACTCACAAATCCCCCTTTGGGTCGTCAATTTTGGACTATGCTATTGCCGACTATGGCCTGTTTCCCCAGATTCTGGACCTAAAGATTATACCCACGTCACTCAGCGACCATAGTATATTGTTTTTAACAGTGTCTTTAAATTCTTTGAATACGGCGTCTTGGTCGCTAAATGGCAATGAGGCTACCTTCCATACCTCTTCTGGAAGGTGCTTCTGGAACAGTGCCGCCATTAATGGGGTGCAGGACCTATTGGCCGATACCCTTTGGGTAATAAACGAGTGGAACGGCAGCGAATTAGTTTGTTTTGAAGAATTTATGCGAAAGATCTTATTGTACGCAAATAAAACTGTTCCCCCTAGGAAAGGAGAGGTAGTCCCCATGACATTGCGTAATTTGAATAGGGAATTAAATAAACTAATTCGCGAACAGTATGTTGAAAGGGTCCTGGAACGTGGGAAAGACATCGCTAGGTTAAAAAGAAAGAGAAGCAGACTCAAGCTTAAAATTAAAAAGGATAGGGAGGATGAAATATGGATTAAACTGAGGGAATCTGCTGCACATGGTAACATTAAAGAATTTTGGGCAATAATTGGGAAAGGATGTGGTACACGTCATTCCCCTACTCCCATTCCTATCCCAGAAGAGCTATGGTCCTCTCATATCCGAGAGCTCTATGCAGGGAACGGGACCACAGGTATGGATAATTTCATGTATGCTGCCCCTGAAGACCTGGTCTTCTATCCCTCTGAGAAAGAAATCGAGACGGCTATAAAAAATATGCGACCCTCTGGGGCCATGGGACCGGATGAGCTTCCGATGACGGTCCTTAAACAAGATCCCTCAAGCTGGAGTAAAATCTTGTACCCCTTGTTTAAGGCGTGCCATCTCTCCAAATTTGTTCCTGCTTCCTGGAGAGGAAGTATTTTGGTCCTTATCTTTAAAAAGGGTACAAGGGATAGCCCCAGTAATTACCGCCTGATTGCGCTCCTCGACTCCATCGGAAAGGTCTTTGCGAAATGTCTCCTTAGTTCTCTTTCTGATTGGGTCGAGGAGCACAATATTCTGCCGTTTGAACAGACTGGTTTCCGAAGGGAGCATGGCACGCTGGACAACATGACTGCCCTTCAGGTGATCACAGATAAATATGTCCAGGTGAGAGGGGGAGTTGTATACGCCGCCTTCATTGATTTCTCCACAGCGTTCGATAAAGTAGATCGTGGAACGCTGTGGAGAAAACTGGCGACGCTGGGTGCCCCTACTCCCCTGTTGGAACTGGTGCGGGCTCTGCACACTGAGACCTGGTGCAGGGTCTTAATGGGGGGCGAAAGGGGGCTTTCGGCCAAAATACCATCTCGGAATGGCCTTAAACAAGGCTGCTTACTGGCACCCCTTTTGTTTTCCTTATATACGACTGACCTGCCTGCGGCCGTGTCTGCCAGTGAGGGGATTGCACCGATGATAGGAGGGACTCCAATATCCTGTCTGATGTATGCCGACGATGTTTTGTTGCTTGACTTGACCCCTACTGGTCTTGCAAACCGGCTACAGGCTCTCCAGGCCTTCGCTGGGGAGCATTACATGAAGATCAATATTAATAAAAGTAAAGTGATGTGTATAGCGGGTAAGAAGAAGTGCCGCTCGACAAATTTTGGTTGGGCTATTGGAGGGCATAGATTGGAGGTCGTAACTTCCTATACCTTTTTGGGGAAAATATTCTCGGCCAATATGAGCGAGAAACTCCATATAGAGCACTGCTCCCGCAAAGCTCTTGCCCATGGCAATGGGTTAAAGTCCCTATACCAGGCAACAGGGAAAAGACACTTTGCTAGCCTCCTAGAAGTGTTTAGAGCAAAAATCCCCGCAACTATCTTGTACGGTATTGAATTAATAGAGGTAAAAAACTGGGACTTTTGCCACAAGATTGAGGGGAAACTCTTAAGATCCCTCTCGACTCTTAACAATGCTTGCCCACTGGCCGCCTGCAGGCTGGACTTTGGACTCAGGAGTTCCTGGGTTCAGGGTCTGTGCGCCCTAATAAGATGGGTGGCCAGTTTGGCCAGAGCGAGAGATTGTACCCTGCGAGTTCTACTCAAAAACGAACTATTGGGCAATTTTAAGGAGTTCTCTAAACTCGTAAGCAATTTTAGAAGGGCTGTGAAGATACTTAAACTTGATGAAAGTGCTCTCTTTTCCTATTCTCCCACGCAGTTAAAGCATGTCCTTAAGGAGGCCTCGTGGGAGTTTTGTTTCCTCTCTGACAAAAAATCAGTTGGTGATAAAAGGAACGCGGAGCCGCTCATCTCCTCCTATAGGTTGAAACAGCCACAACCCTATGCCCTATGGAATCTACCACATGGGATACGTAGGTTTTGGTTTTTATTACGCTATGATTTAATCCCACTTAATATATTGCTATCCAAATGGTATGGCACTTCTGCCTTGTGCAATTTATGTAAACTGAACAACCAGGACTGTATGCATGTATTATTGATTTGTCCTATGTTACGTAATTTGCGCAACCGATGGCTAAAAGTAATCTGTCTCCGCCTTAGCATTGTCACTTTAAAAAATTTTCTTCATGCACTTTATTGCCCTCCAAACGAAATGTTCTGTTCTTATATTTTTAACTTTTTTAAAGGATTTTTAGCTATTTATTAATTGTACTGGAAAAACTGTGTCTGTCCGGCCTTGTTGGATTGATTGTTGGTAGTATAGCTATTGCGGATCGAATATTGTGCTTTTTAAACTCTTGTATTTTCTGTGTTTGTGTTGCTTTGTATTGCATATGCTTATGTGGCCCTCTTTGAGAGCCAAAACATAATAAATAAAAATTTGAAAAAAAATAGAAGAGATATTCAATGAAGGCCATAACACCGACTCCCTGTCTGTCTTTCTTTTTGGAAACAATACTTGCATACAACAAGTGACCCTGGCTGACACACTAACTAGATAGGCTTTCTCTGGCAACATGCCCCAACAGCTGTGATCATTCAACATTATGTAGCTACCATTGGATAGCTGCCTAAAAACTGGATCTATCACTGCTGCTGGTTAACCGTGCAGGTGGCAAGAAAGGTTATTTGAAGAACCCTCACAGGCTCCGTGTAAATTAATACCTTGACATAAAAGTGTACCGCTTAGTGAGTTCTTACAATTTTTTCTACTAAAAAATACCTCCTTTCCCTCACTCCAACATTTGTGTGTGCATGGTAAATTCCAGGTTGACTTAATGTATTCTTTACCCAACCTTTCATACAGGCCCGCTGGTATGTTTTTTAAGCAATACTGAAACTGGAAAAGTGTCACTGGTATCGTGATGGTGCCATGTATTATCCACTCCACGACTGGTTTCTCAGAAACAGTTAATGGTAATCTTTCCAGTTGTTCTATGCTCAGCACCGTATAGTCTGCTCCTCTTTGTGCCAAAGAAATTTGTTTATCTGCAAGGTTAAAAACAGTAAACAATGACATGGTGTTGATTAGACGCCATGGCACGTAGCCTGAACGGAGATTTTGTAAAGTCCAGCCTAGCAGCATTATAGAACGTAATTGAGACTGGCCATGTTGTAACATTAGCAAATCCTGCTCTATTATGTCAATGGCAGATGATACAATGCTGTCCAAAGACTAAATTCTGGAGGACAGAGTCGTTAACCCATTGTACACTACTTCTTTAAGTAAAGTTAAGGAACAGTTTTCCTACCCTGTATGTTGTAACTATCCCTGGATATTGTCTCTGGGAATATCTTGGGTCTGGCATAGTTACTTTGAACCCTTGTGTTTTGTTCAGGAATCTATCTTGACAGTTATTTGTGTCTGTGAGCCAGATTAGCCATGTTTTCCAATCTGGATTAGTTCGGTTCTGTTGTAAAATCTGTTTTACGTTTACCTCCTCATCTGCAGTGCCATTACTGTCAGGTGTGGCTTTAGGTATGGACGGTTTGTTTAAATCTTTTATCTTAGCTAAGCCAAGACATGATGTTTGTTGAAAAGTGTCATTTAAAAACATGATTTGTTCTGGGATAATGCAGGCTCTGAACAAGGCTTCTAAACCTTGCACCTGCCAGTCTTTTGTGCCCCAGACAGTTTTTGTCTCAGTGTTGTCTTTCCATAAGTTAAGACCTAATGTAGACAGCTGAGCATAAAAGTTCGCAGAATAAATTTGTTTAGTATTGGTCAGCATGTTTTGCATTCCTGTCTTATTCACATTTTTTAAATAAAACGTTTCTGGATTCGTGACATTAAAACCTAAGAAGTACAGAAACTTTTCATAAAATGTTTTAGAGCTGCCCTTTGGCGGCGTTGGACAATGTTCCCATTGATTGTAAGTAAAAACATTTCAAGGGTTTACAGATTTGTGCAAATAATGGTGACCATAATGATTAAAACAGTACATTTGTTCATAATCTGATGAACCTTCTAAGTATACATGTTTTGCGAATTTAGCTGACATTTCTAAATCTGTCATCATATTATTAACAGTTTCAAAGTCCCAATCATCAGAAAATGTGCTGGGTGAGACCAAGTCACTGAAAGAAACCTTAAACTGGTGTGGAATCTTCCACGCTTCCACCGGGCCATAAATGTCATAATCAGTTGTGTCCCATGCTATACCACCAGGTATAGGAACGGCTGTGATGTTCACTGATGACAGGTCTCTTCGTTCAAGATGAGATGATTTGTGAGGTTTCAGGAGCAAGTTGATGTTCTCACTTGCTGTGTCCATTGTACTGTATTTTCCATCTACCATCTGTCCCAAACTTAAAACAAGAATGAGCCAAAATAGGAGAAAAAGCACACCTAACACAATCCAAAGTTCAACCCATGGTGAAACCAGATATGTATTTTAAAGTTGATGAAAGAGTTCTATTATTTTTTCTTTGAAAGTTTTATTTGCTGGCGCAGTTTCAGGTTCACTTGGATCCTCAGAAAATGTATCAAAGTTGATAAAATATCCAGAGGCAGTTCTGTCAAATGTTGGGATTGCATCCGGATTTTTCGGAATCGCTGGAGCTGTTTCTTCCTTTGTCATATTAGAATAGTCAGAGGCTATATCATTGTAGACAGGTGTTTCTTGACGAACTGTTAATTGGGTTTCAAGAGGTACAAGTTCCATCGCTTTGTTGCATAGTCCTTCTTTTCTTACTGCAGGTTCATCGAAGGTTATAAATCGTTCAGTTTGAACCTCTTGGATTGTAGCAAGATTTGGTTGTCTGCTACATCTTGGGAGTCCACTGGGCCTACTACTTATTATCGGCCACATGATGTGGTTTGACCAGGTCAATGGACACAATTCTGTTCTCCCTTTTTCCAGCAAGGGGCGGTAGTAACACTGATCTTGTTCCGTGGATTGCAAAGACAGGTACTGCTTTTCTGTAAGAAGGCCCAAATTCCTTCTTCACCGCGATATTTTCCCTGACTAGATCCCCAATCTTTGGAATCCAGACAGGTCTTGCTGGGAAAGGTGGTTTTTCTTCAGTGGTCATTGGCTTTTGTGTTGTGTTACTCAGACTTCTTCTTGTTTCATTTAAGTCCTGTAAAACAGCCAAATGGTCTTTGATATCAAAGGGTTTCTGTTCCACCACTGAAGTTTGACAATCAAGATCCTGGATGATCATTCTAGTACCAATTATTAATTCATATGGAGTGATTCCACCCAGAGAATTTCCTGGCAAATTATTAAGACGACGTTGGACATTTATTAGATGTTTGACCCACCGTCACCCGAACCTACTGCCCTAGCTGTTATAGATTGCTTTATATCACGGTTTTTTCTTTCCACTACCGCATTTCCCTCAGGATGGAATGGACTTGAGTACCGCAATGCAACGCACAGACTAGCCATGGCCTCCTTGTAAGCTCGAGAGCTAAACGCAGGACCCTGGTCAGAATTCAGCGTGCTGATTGCGTATGTGCCGATAAAGACTCTCAAATCTTTTATAACAGTTCGGGCGTCAGCCGAGCGCTGAGGCCACATTCAAATGAATCTTGTGCAGGAATCCACTTCGACCATGATATATTTATAGTTGCCATCCCTTTGTAAGGGACCACAGTGGTCCAGGTAAACACACGCTAATGGTTTATCTGAAATCAGAAGGGGCGTCTGCGCAGGTCGTGTCAATGTAGACACTTTCATTTTTTGGCAGATTTCACATTCTAGAACATGGTTTCTAGCTTGTTTCCTCATGCGCGGCCACCAATATCACTATTTTAATAATGATACTGTGGAGGAAACTCCTGCGTATGCAGAGGCGAGTCCTTCATGTGCTGCTAAGATTAGTCCTAACCTATGTTCCATGTTTGGAATTACTCTATTCCCCACTCCAGGGATTCAAGCAAAAGGAACATTATTTGTATCAGTTCTATATGAGTACTTTACTGGAAAGCCTTTTGGGAGTGCTTTACCACTGTCTTTTACTGAGGCAGAGACAGCTTGCATTATGTCGCTGTCTATTTTTGTTTTTGAATGAGTGATTGCAGCTACGGAAGCCGTTTGCACAGCTGCCTTCGCGGCCACATCAGCCAATGAATTCCCTGCAACGTGAACGCCATCACGCTGATGATTCAGTTGATGAATCACGTGAGTCTTTTGTAGTTCTTTTTGCAAAAAAAAATACTTGTTCCCAAAGCAATGTATGCTTAAGTGTGCCACCTTTTGCATCTTTGAAACCGTTTTGAGCCCAGTTCTGCAGATATTCATTGTAAGACTGGACGCAGTAATACGAATCGCACACTATGAGTGTGGGAAATTCGCGATCGGTATTTTCAAGCGCCATCTTGAAAGCCTGTAGTTCAGCTCGCTGAGCTGTACAGTCCCCGAGTGATTGAGTTTTAGTGACCATAGGCCAAAATGTATCTTCGCGCCAGCGACCTTTAACAATCGCGCACGCAGCACTATACGCTTGTTTACCCCCAATTGCGGGCTGTGCTGATCCGTCTGTATAGATTATACATCTCTAATGTTCTAGAGGCAGAATCTCAATAGGCAGAGGACATTCGTGTTCGTATTATAGAAATTCTTGTGTTTTCAAGTAGGGGTCAAAAACGTATTCAACGTATGTTGCAGCAAGAGAATTAACCCATTGTATCCATCTTGGATGTAAAGCTTTAGCATTTGGAATGCTCGCTTTTGTCACTGCCTCTAAAGCAGGTACAGGTGTAACGATCATTATGCGTTTACCCTGCGCGAGAGCTCTCTATTTTGCTACTGCAGTTTGAACCGCTGTCAGAATCTTTTCTGTAGAAGTGAATTTCATTTCAGCTTGTGTGTACAGGTGTTATTTGTAAGCTATTGGTACCTTTTCACCTTCATTAAAGGTTAGGTATGTGAATCCGCATCTCCCTGGGATGATCCGACTCACAAGGTTGCGTACGTTGTCGCGTGTCTGTAATTGTGTTTTTGCTAACATGTCAGTTTGCACTGAACGCAAAATTTCGGTGTTCTTGAGTCCAATTAGTTGATTTGAAATCAGGTTTTATTAGTTCGTAGAGAGGTCTAACCCTTTCTGCGTAATTTAGAACATAAGTTCTTCCAAAATTCAGGAATCCTAGAATTGACTGTAAGTTTTCAGCGTTTTAGGAGGTTGAAGCAGCGCACATTTCTCTAGAAAGTTGGCTGCCAGGCTTTTGCCTTCACTTGATAACTCGTATCCTAAAAATAGGACGTTGAGGTGGGCAATTCGTGATTTCTTAAAATTGAATTTGTACCCCTCAGAAGCAAACCCAAGTATTATGGTGTTCACTCTTCTCAAGTGCACGCCCAAATCATCGTCTGTAAGATAGATGTCATCGACATAAGATAATGCCTCATCATCATACATTTGTAGTAACTCTGTTACTCTGGCTGAACAAAAACCCTGGACTATTCTTGAATCCCTGGGGAGACGGCAAAATTGTCGTTGTGTCCCCATTATTGAGAAAGCGGTCAAGTACCTACTTTCTGGTGCAATGTTTTGACAGAAGAAACCGTTAGACATATCTAATGTAGTTTTATATTTTTTCCGCACAATGTTATTCATCAGTGCAGCACTGTGTGCATTTTGTACTGCAAAAGTTTTGCAAACAAGAGTTTAAGTGTCTGCAGTCCAAAACTCGATGATATGTATTGTCTGGCTTGGAGACAGGAAACAAAGGATTGTTCATAGATGAGGTGCATGTTTCAATCACCCCTTGGTATTCAAGTTGATCTAAGATCTCCCTGACTTGTTTTTTAGCTTCTTGCTTAACTGGATACTGCCTTTGTGCAGTAGGTTGATTTTTTAACTGGATTTTATGGTGAGGAAAGTCCTCATCCCATCCTACGTGATTTTTGTATAATGCTGGAGACTGGGCTACAGCCCATTTCCTGGCATAGGTGTATTTTATATGAATTGGAATGTGATTAGAGAAGGCTGGCATAATTATCTCTTCGCCATCTGGGCACTCCCTGACAAATTCAGGTGGCCAGTCTTGTTCAGCTAGAAGAATGTCTTAACCCTTAGATAGCTTCTCCCAAAAGAGTGCTTTTATTTTCCTAGTTATGTCCCCCTCCATACGGAGTGTTACTTCATGTAACTTATGTGGTACACTAACCCTGGTGTTGGCAGTTTCCACTTGAATGCATTCATTCAAGTCCCCTATCTCCAGATGATCCTTCAAGATCTTGCGAGCTATGGTGACTTCTGCTGCGTAGTCTAGCATTGTCTGGGCCCACTCCCCGTTCTTGAGTTGTGTCCTCAAGATCCTCGGCATGTCTGATCTTTAGACTTGCTACCTTCTTCTTGGTGAATTGAGTTTTCTTATTTTTTGGAACTTGCTGTTCGTCTTAGGACTTCACGCGTTCTTCTTTTTGTTCTGATCGTCCTCTTCTTTCGGATTTCTGTGAGAAAGGTTGAAAGGTACGAGAGGAACGTGTATCAGTATCTTGATATCTATCAGGTTTTCTCAAATTATCCCTGTTTCTGAGGTTATACCTCTTTTCAGAGGGCTCCTGTTGAGGAGACCTTCCTCTGGACTGAGAACGCTTCTCTTAAGGAAGTGTCTTTTTGGTGTTTTCCCACTTCTTTTTTAGGAGTAATGAGATTATTTTTAATTTTAAAAAAATCAGGATTTTCATTTGAGGTTTTACTGGTTTCACACCCAAACCATCTCTACCTTGTTCTTCATAGGATTTTTCAATAATTCTGGCAAGATCATATGGTTGCTCAGTAATATCTGTTTCTTTTAGCTTTTGGCGGATTGCCACAGATGCTGCTTCACCTTTAATGTTGGCTAATAGTATAGCCAAGACCTGTTTGAAATATTTCAGTAATTTCATACCAAGATTTAACGCCGGTTCTGGACCGAATTCATTTTGAATCTGTCTCAGAACGTCTGGTATTACCGCCATAGACGGAACACCATGTGTTTTTGTGTAGATTTAAGCAAAGACTGTACCCCAAGTGTCGCAGTCCTCTATGTGTGGTGCAATCCCCATTGTTAAACAGATCGTCAGAATCCTGTGTTTCTCATGAGGTGTACTATCAGGGAATACTGCCTCTCTTTGAATAATTTTTTGAGCTAACCAGAACGGAATTTGTTCCCGTATGAGGGCAATTTAGCAATGACTGATTGTTTAGTCTGTCGTGTAATTTTATTTGTGTTCCCATGGTGAGGGGTATGTTGCAGAATTCTTACAGCAGGTTGGACCGTTAAAGTCTGCATTACATATTGAACCAACTGTCTATGTATTTTAATTAGCTGTTTTAGCTGAGCTAACAGTTCTGGACCTGTTATTCTTTCAATGTCAGGATGTGATGTATAGCTGGCTAGTACCGGCCATGTTGCTCTTGGTCTACCTAGTGGACTGAGCCTGGTAATGTGATTTTGATGTTGTAGGGTGCCTTTAAACCAGAGCTGATGCTCTTGGTAAGTTAGTGGAATTTCAACGTCCTCGAAAGGAACGTATTCCATTTGAGGTTCCTCTACTTTGTAGTAGTGGAACTCGTGTGTAACTGAATTTGCTGCAGGAAACAGAATCCATGAATAGAATACCTCTGTCTGCCAATATTCATGTGCCTCTATAACAAATATTACTTTACCACCTCTCGATGATACTCCACTTTCTATAAGTTTTATAGTAATTGTTTTCCTTATATTTACCGGGATGAGTATAGCATCCGGGTCATTTTGCTGGAGAATTGTGTCGTCTAAAACTACCTGAGCTGCTAGTGCAGTTCTTTCCCTTTCGTCGTCACTCTCTGACATTTTGTTGACCCAAAGTATGCAGAGCAAGTTTCAAGGAAACAAAGATTAGGTGCACAATATTTTGGAACACTGTATCCTTCAACGTTGAACAAACCAAAAACTAATACATAGGATTTTTCGTCCTACTCAGTTATGGTGGATATTATATCTTTTTTACCCACTCCAGGCGTCTTTTGTAGTATTTTACGGGGAAAAGGGGTCTGTGTGAAAAGCACGACTGAGTTACTCTAGTATCTAGCGTTAAATTATCGCCTTCCCAAACGTTGGGTGCAATGTACTGCAGTTCCTATATTCCCAATAGGCTCAGCGCATTGGAATAATATATCCTATAGATTTGACGTAGGACTGAGGTCTACTAGGTCTCTATAGAATATACTAGACTTAATTGTGAGTGCCAGCTAGCTCAGAGGTCACTAGAAACTTTCTCGAATAAACAAGAAGGGATTAGTCTCTGACAACCGCATATACATGACAACTTTATTTCCCAAGAATAAGAAATGTATCTCTATAGTCGCGGAAACAATAGGTAGTTATTTTACTCAGTCAATCGTGCTTTTTTTCGTTTCACCAGAGGTGCAGAGAAATAGACAGACAGGTGTTTTCAATAAAAAGGTATTTATTGAACAGTCTTCTTTCTCATGCAGAGGAAATGAACTGCTACAATCGTAATACTAGTTGCAAAGTACAATGCGTACAGTACGAAGAGTATTATAAAATAATACTGTAAAAGCATGATATGGTTTCTAAGCCATAAAATACATAGAATACCTACATTAATAAATAAAGACTAAAAGTACTCAACTGGTGCTTCTAAAATACGCCTACCCCGGTGTACCTAACCTAGGTCTAGTACAAGAGAAGAAGTAAGTGAGGTGTAGCTTAGTTTCAGTATTCTTTGCCAAGAATCTAATCCAAGAATTCTCTAAGGGTTTAATCAGCTCCGTACCTTGGTTTAGAATGAAGGAGGTCTGGTATCTCTTCTCAGGACTCGATTTCCCAACAACCCGCAAGGGTAGCTTGGAAACACTGGAGCTGGATTTCTCTGCAAGAGAAAAGACCGCGTCTCTTTCACTGCATCTGCTGGAGGGTCGGCTTCCTTCGGCACTTGCTTCGGCGAGCTGTGTCATGTAGGTAGATAGTCGAACTGCTCCAGACCACCGTGTGTTTTCCTGGGCAAGTGTGGGCATATTTATACCTTGAAGGTGCCTCGTTTGACGTAAGGTTGGACATAATAACGTCATCAAAGACTCAGTTCTTTGAAAACTCCATGAGTTCTTGGATAAATCAATATTCAAGCAAGCGGAAGTCTCTGACTGCTGAAGGCGGGTTTTTCCAAGAAATCGTTGTGGATTTTTAGAACTAGTGGAAGTAGCCATGCCTTATTTGGACTGCATGGGCTAAGTCTAAATATGGTTATGATTTCTATGCCTATATAAGGATAGGGTGATTTATACCTATATATGGTCATGAATCGGGAAAATTACACTAGGGTCCTAAATTCATATACAACAGTTGCTACTTGAGCAGACAGCTGGACGTTACAGGGCTGACTTGGCAGACCTGCAGACTTCGGTTTTGCTCGGGTCACTCAGGGTGGCAAAACGAGAGCTGCATTCAAGGTACCCTTTTTACATCCCTTCCCGGGGTACCACTGGTACCATATACTAGGGTCTGACAGGGATGTAAAAGTAATTGCCAATTGGGTGTAGTAATTCACATTTACAGTCTAGTGCAATTAGCACTGGTGCTGGACCTGGTTAGCAGGACCGAGCACACTTTCAGATCAATTACTACAGCCTCAACAGTTCAAAATGGGGCAGAAGGTGCATCTGGGGCTAAGGAGAAGATGCAAACTTCTTGGAATAATGGCAAGGTACAATGAAACGTGTTTCAAAGGTTATGTTATGTTAAAATATTTATAAAGCGCATGGCTGCCCTAGCAACAGGGCATCCCAGCGCTGACTGTCTAGTATAGTGGAAAGCAGATGCAATTTAGCAATTAGAGAAAAGCCAAGTCATCACAAATATGTGGCTCTGGTCCTGAGAAGGACTACTTTGTGGTTTGTCTTTCCCGATGTAGAAATTTCTTTATAGAGGACAACCTAACCTTGTGCGGATTATGTAGAGGAGAAATCACTAGAGAAGTTTGGCTTATTATCGGGACACAATCTGATAGTTGTATAACATTTATTTTATGCAATACTGTAACATCATTTTCTTATGTAGTCAACCAATCTGACACCATACAATATTGATGAGTTATACTTGACATGTTTTTTTTTTTAAAACACCAGCATCATTAGAAACGATAGATGTTTTCATTCAGCGCTGTGCATCACCTTTGTACAATTGGTGAACGGAGATGAAGAAGGTGTGTGTGCTCAGTGTTTGTGAAAGTTGTAGAAGATTTTTGTGCATATATTTTTTGTGCAATATTAGCAACATACAAAATGTGGTCTCACACTGATATAGTTGTGTTTCTTTTGAAATGAATGTTCTATGATGTGTAAAAGAGTGTTTCCCTAACTCATGTCAATTAGGCCTTAATTAGAGACTAGCAACCATATTTTCCAATTTGGATGTCACCTTTGCCACTCCTGTTCTTTACCCCGTCCTGCTCCTCTTAATGTCTGTAATTTCTGCAGCACATAGTGTTAAACAGCTAAATTTGTTTTTCACTGCTGTGAGGTTTACTCCTCGCATAGGCTAGCATTGGGAATCCCCTTATGCATATCTAAGTGGTAATTCCTGATCAGGGAGGAGTAGCTTTATTATGTTTGGTATGGTTGGAATAGTAATCATAAATCCTCTTTAATGACAAAGTTGGATTTATCACTACAATTTAAGAAATGCCGCTTTAGAAAGTGGATCTTTCTCTGCTGTTAACTTTGCTCTGTATGACTGCAGCCTGTCTCCAATCGATATATGGCCTGGGTGACAGCTCACATTGTGCATGCTCTCTGGACAGCCATATTAAATAAAGGGCTGGGTGAGAAGGGGCATATATCTTCATTCACCTGCATACTGATAGTCATACTACGCAGGGAGAGAGGATCGTGGTTTACACTTACATCTGAATAGGTTGTGATCTGTCCTTTCATAAAGGGCTGATTTACCCCCTACTGGTAGTCTGGAGCAAGAGCTGTGCTGAAAGCGATTCTTGCGCACTTCAGAAGGCTCTTTTGAAATCACCCCCTACATTATAGGCACTTTGGAGTATAAGTATAAGGGCCCTGGCCCCATCAAATGATTACACTACTGAACCTGGAAGAAATGATGCTGGAGTAAAGGCTGTTGTGCTGGAGAATTGACAACTTACTGTGTTTGACTGTTCTAAGGAACTGCTGCCTTGCCTGATTGACCAGCCCTGGTGACCTCTGCCCTTCTGACAAATGACCAAGAACACCCCAGAGTGACTTGCTGTCTTGCCCCTGTTTTCCCTCATGGTCTCAGGGCCATCAAAGACCTCACATGAGCAAGTCTGCTTTGCTTCCATTGGAACTACTGCGATGCCTAATTGCCATGGGCTCAGTGTGCTGTAGGGTTCCCCACCAGAATGCAAGACATTCCTGCAAGTGAAACTGTCCTGCGCTCCAACATTGCTGTGGTTGCAGTGTGAAGATTGAGCCCCAGCACCCGAGCACAGAAACCCCGTTGGCTGCCGGGGCAACAAGACTTCGAGGAGATAACACCAACATCATCGCCACCCCAGCCGAGCAGAGCGATTTACTGGGACTCCACGATAGGAATGCCTTGTTGAAGACAGCTTCCCCTGTGGTCCCAAAGGTAGTGTGATATCAGGGTGGTCGGCCCCCACTGTGTTGTGCTCCTTACGGCTCTTTTTTTGGGGGGGAAGTTAGACCCGAGTGGGCTCAAGAACCGTGCCGTGCTCCCAATAATTGGGCACCCTTTATTTGTGGCAGCAATAATGGGACAGAGTGGCCCTTGTGTTGCTGGCTGCACTTCTCACAACCACTCCTTGCATATCTTGTGTTCGCACATTCAGACCGACTCTGAGCAGTCCCCATGTATTTCCCCGCAGCAGTTTTACAGGCCCCTCTCTCACTGTGACTTTCCTGGTGGGACCTTAATCCTCCTAGAAGGTGCACCCCGGCTTGTGATATAGTTGAACCCGGCAGTCCTTAGGATTCTCGCTGTGCCCCTCACAACGAGGTACAACCGGAATTCACTGTCATAGTGGGGTGGGCCTGCTTTTTTCTCTTTAAGCACCGGACCCGAGTGGTCCCAAACATCAGTTTACTGCACTCTTTGCAGTTAAAGGACCCATATTTTTTGGCTACTGGTGACAAAACCCACAATTGTATTTCTGGACTCATGAGGAACTACCGTAAAAGGCTCTAATATGAGCCCTGCATGATCAAAAGCACTACTTTTTCATGTATACTGATAAAATGAATATCTCTGAAGCTGTTGATCAGACAGCTTTTTCTGAGGCATGGCCGTGTGTACTACTAAAATATAAACATAAAAAAAATAATAACTAACATATTCACAGGGCTTTCTGCCACTGGATGAGACCTCGTTGCATTATAAATAGACAATTTGATATTCCTCATCATGCCAACCAGGATTCAAACCGTTGACTGGTGATATATGGGGTTCTTATTTTTATAAAGGGTCATGACTACCATTAGTGCAGCAGGTTTTGTGGCAATTGAGTCAGGGGTGTGAGTGTCAACTGTAACCCAATCATGGCTGCCTTACTTTCACAATCATTGGCAAAGCGGATAAGCCTCACCTATGCCTAAGCAATTGGCTTTGCCAATGTGTTTTATCCATGTTGTACATCAGTGTTGCTGCTGTTCAGCTTGGCTAGAGGTTAGCTGCATAGAGGAGAGTGACATGGAGTGTCATTAAGTGGAATGGTGAAAAGTGGAGTTGAGTGCCAAAGAGTGGAGTGGCACAGAGTGTCATGTGTTGGAGTGGCATAGAGTGGCATAGAGTGATGTGCTTACAGTGGAGTGGCGTAAACTAGATTGGACTGGTATAGAGTGCATTGGCAAAGAGTGTTGCAGATAAAGTGCTATTGAATGCAACGGGGTAGAGTGAACCGGCATAAAATTCAGCTTCTTCTTGCATACTGATAAAAGTAATCTCTCTGAAGCTATTGATTGGATTTTTATTGTTCTGGTTTTATTCCCTACATAAATATATTTGCTATTTTTCTGAATTGGTGCAGAGTCTTTTTGTTGTGTTTCTATTGTATTACGGTGTGTATGTGTTGCACAAATACTTTACACATTGCCTCCGAAGAAAAACCTGCTTGCTCTGCACCGAGCTATCAGAGGGTGAGCACAAGCTAGCTTTGGTGTGTAACTTAATTGCCCTGACTAAAGTAATGGGTTCTATCTGGCGTTGGGCAATACCCCAGCCAACCAGAAGCCCCATTTCTAACACAGTCAAGCAGAATATTATGCGTTTATTTCCATTGTCCATGATGTTTTTGATTAACTTTCTCCATCTAAGTCACAAACTTTAACCACATTTCAAGGTCTTTTCATTAACTGACTTTCCCCTATTTATTCATGATATATTCATAGTAGGTTACTGTTGTTCATGTATCAAGTTTATTCCCCTATCTTTGGAAGGCATTAGAATGGAGGGAGTAGAATGAATATTCATTAGTGGGTGCTCGTGCAGAGTTCTTGAAATTGTGGGCCACACCCCCTGGGGGTCCGTGGCTCCATTCCCAAGGGGGTCAAATGGGCCAGCAAGTACTTGTAAAAGAAGATAGCCTGGAAGCTTGACCTTGTTTATTTGGCATATTTCGAGGCTGTCTTCATTTGCAGTGGTTGATGTACATAAAGTGAGCCCCACTTTATTCAATCTTTACATGGCACCCCTGATCAATCTAATTGCTTCCTATAATGTGAGCACAGTTGCATACGCAGACGACACTCAATTGGTCCTAGTTCTGGATGATGATACAGATAGGGCCAAACAGGTTCTGAAAGAGTGTCTGACTGCGACTTTTAACTGGATGCATGATAACCATCTTAAATGCAACTCTGCTAAAACAGAGATCTTACCATTCGGAAAAAACAATCTCTTTTCTCCACACACTTGTTGGCCATCGGATGCGGAAGCTCCCCCAAACACCATCAGTGCAACTCGAAACTTGGGCATAAAATTTGACGACATGCTATCCTTCAAACAACAAACTAAGGAAGTAGCTGCCGTTTGTTTTAACATCATTAAAGGCCTACGCAAATTTTTTGACTATCTGTCTCTGCCCGCCGCACAGTAGCAATTGCTTTAATCACATCAATAATTGACTACTGTAATAGTCTGTATGCAGGGGTGGCAAAGTCTACCCTGCATAAATTACAGATGGTTCAAAATGCGGCGGCCCGACTGGTTCTGAGATGGCCCAGAAGATCATCAGCGTCAGCCGCCTTGGACACGTTGCACTGGCATCCCATCCAGAAACGTATACTATTCAAAATCCTCGTGATTACATTTACAGGCTATCATAAGCGCGGCCCAAAATATCTGTCCAATAAATTTCACAGATACCACCCAAATAGAGAACTCAGGTCAGCCACGGCCAATTTAATGTCTGTCCCCAAGTTCAGTCTGGCCACCAAGGGCGGAAAATCACTGGCAGTTCTAGGAGCCAAAGCCTGGAACACACTTCCAGTTCACCTCCGATTAACTGCATCAGAACAAATCTTTAAAAAATCCTTAAAAACCTGGATTTATGGATTGGCCGAATCAAAGTGTAAAACCCTTGTCTAAACTGCTTACAACACCTACAGTTCAGCTAAAACATCTGATAATCTATTAGCAATAAAGTCGCAGCGCCAAGATGCTCCCTGGAGTGATGTTGCGCTATATAAAAACCCCCAAACATCAAACATAAAGAACTGTAGATAAAGAGTGGGGTTGCATTGTCAAGGATGTGGCAAAAGAAGCGAAATCTTAAGTACCTGATCTGTTCTTTTTACACCTTAAATGAAATCTAAAGGCCAGTTAAACTGTTTGGTGAATAAAATATATTCTTCAATTTATGAAACCCTAGTTGGCTAATTCACTCACTGCAGATCTCTCTGTATGGACAGAGAGTCACAGTTTTGAATCCTGGATGGCATAACGGGGAATAGTAAATTGTCTCTTTATAATGCAATGAGGTCCCATCCAGTGGCAGAAAGCCCTGTGAATATATAAGTCATTACATTTATGTTTATACTTTAGTAATAAGCATGGCAACTGTTCATGTGTGACAGGGGAACAGCCAATTATGTGGTAGGGTTGATTAAATTATGTGCCAAGAAAAGGGTAAATTATGTAGCATAATGATGCACAAACTGTGATAGTATTCATTATTTCGGTACTTTAACACAGAGTTACACTGTGCATCCAGATATTTCACCTTATCAGTACCTGTTTAACACACAAATGCAGCAATAAGCAATTGAATGATGACTAGTCAAACTTTGTGAATGGCTTCACTGTTCAGGAGCATGTTTCTCCATGTTTTACTAACATTTGATCCGTTTGAGTTAGTAGCCAATTTTATGTTAATTAAGAACTGCAGATAATGCAGCTGATGATGGATAATGTGACAAATGTGACAAATCAATATTTATACGGAAAGCACTGCAATCCAGTGCCTAGTTTGTAAAATAAAATACACAAGTGCCAGGGCCCTTATCAGAAGAAGAAAGTAACTTGCACCACACAATGCCCCTGCCAGCCCCTCCAGTACTGACACAACTACTAACCATTACACTTTCACAAGTATGACTGTTGAAAACATTCCAGTTACCCAAAGCTATAAAATTGGCTTGGGTGTCGCGTATTAGTAATTTCTAATGTGTATTGAATTAGTAAACGGCTGTTGTTGTGTTATCTCTGAATTAGACAAAAAGCACCACCATGTGGCAGGTAGTCATAAGTGCCGGTGTTAACAATTAAGTGCCAGTGCCGAGCACCAGAAACCACCGGCTCAAATTAACGACTGCCACAGTTGCAAAATCACATAGCTCCAGTGGCCTGGTAAAAGGTAATCAGACTATACATAGAAACAGTTAAATAAGTGACCATTAAAGGGAAAAATTCCAGAATTGAGCTAGTAACCCCATTACATTACATCTCAAGAAGAATAGATATTTGTCAAAGTGTCGCGCCTCGTGACTCCATCAGAAAAATCTTAAACTACTTCTCAAGCAGGATTGAAATTTGGTGATTAACTAATTGCACAATTTTCCATTTCTTTCTGGTAGTAAGCAACCTGATGAGAAGGCTTGTTCTATCTTCAATGTTCTATCACTCTGGCAGCTTTACAGCACAGGAGTTCTCCCCCTAGTTTTCACTTTCAGGCAGAGGCATCTCAAGATCAGATCTCAAGGTCAGGCTTAAACCTTTGGGTATAGTTTATTTTGTTTTTTTTATAGAACGTTGGCAGGTAGGAGCCTGACAGGGTTGCATTAAGATGTAGAGCCCTGATCCAGCGTAGCCCTGGGGCTTCAGATTAATGCCCAAGAGATAGAGGAAAATATATTTTTTAATGATTAGTGTCAGTGAGAAGTGTGGTCTCATTTTTTGTTTAAAAATGGATAGAGACGGCTTCCTCTAAGAGACACCCCCAGGAAAGGGTGGGGGTGATAAATGGGGGTCTTATGTTTTTTAAAGGCCTATCACTACCATTAGTGCAGCAGGTTCTGTGACAATGAGGCCTGGGGTGTGAGTGGCCACTGCATTCCAATGATGGCTGCCTTACTATGAAAAGTGTGGCTGCTGGTCAGCTTAGCTAAAGGTTATTAGCATAGAGGAGAGTGGCATGGAGTGTCATGAAGTGGAATGGTGAAAAGTGGAGTTGAGTGTCGTAGAGTGGAGAAGGATAGACTGTTGTGTGTTGAAGTGGCATAGAGTGAAGTTGCATTGCGTAGCCTGGTGTACAGTGAAGTGGTAGAGACTAGAGTGGACCTGTATAGAGTGCACTGAAGTAAAGTGTTGCAGAGCAAAGTGACATTGAATGCAATGGAGCATAGTGTAGCGGCATGGAATTCAGCAGTGTACAATGGAGCATGGTAGAATGCAGTGGTGCAGATTACAGTGTTGCATAGCAGAGTGGAGTGGTACAAAATTAAGTAGAGTGGTGAAGAGTGAAGTGGTGCAGAGTAGAGTAGAGTGGCATAGAGTAGAGTGGCAAAGACTGGTGCAAAGTAGATTGTAAGAGTGGTGTAGAGTGGTGCAGAGTAGAGTATAGTACAGTGGCATAGACTGCAGTGGGGTGGAGTGGCACAGAGTGGAGTGATGTAGAGTAGAGTGGCATAGTGCATTGGCATAGAATGTAGTAGTGCAGAGTAGAGTTTGGTGATGTAGAGTTTAGTGTTTGCAGAGCAGAGTGCCTTAGAGTGCAGTTGGGTAGAGTGGCGTAGAGTGCATTGGTGTACAGTGCAGTGGCATAGAGTAGAGTAGTGTAGAGTAGAGTAGCATAGAGTGCAGTGGCATTGAGTACAGTGGTGCAGAGGTAAGTGCAGTGGCATAGAGTGCAGTGGCAGTGAGGTAGATTGAAGTGGCATAGAGTGGCATAAAGTGGAGTGGGACTGGACTGGTGTAGAGTGCATTGATGCAGAGTGTTGTAGAGTATAGTGCATAGAGTGCAGCGTTATAGAATCCAGTGCTGCACAATGCATCCTCATAAAATGCAGTGGTGTAGAGTAGAGTGGTGCATAGGAAAGTGCAGTGGTAAATAGCGAAGTGGGGCAGAGTGGTGTGGTGCAGAGTAGAGTGGCATAGAGTGTAGTGGCACAGAATATGGTGGTGCAGAGTGCAGTGGTGCAGAGTAGAGAAGGGTGGCATAGAGTAAGGTGACATAGAGTGCAGTGGTGTAGAGTTCATCAAAGTAGAGTGGTATAGAGTAGAGTGGTGTAGAGTGGAGTGCTGCAGAGTTCAGAGTCATATAGTGCAGTAGTGCAGATGTAGGGCTCATTGGTGGCGAGTGCAGTGTCACAGAGTAGAGTGCAGTGGTGTAGGGTGGCATAGAGAGCAATGGCATAGACTACAGGTGCAGGGTAGGGTGCAGTGATATAGAGAAGAGTGGCGTAAAGTGGTGTAGAGTGCAGTGGTGCAGAGTACATTAGAGAGTGTACAATTGATTGACATTCAATGCAGGGGCGCAGGGTGCAGTTTTGCAGAGTGGCACAGAGTGGAGTGATGTAGAGTGAAGTTGTGCGTTGGCATGGTGTAAAGTGGAGTGGTGCAGAGGAGAATGCAGTGATATAGAGTGGTGCAGAGTAGACTGGAGTGTTGTAGAGTGGAGTATGCATAGTGTAGTAGCACACTGCCATTACAGTCAACACATTTCAATTGAAATGACCATTAAATCTGCACAGACATAAAATATTAATACTAAGGAAACTATACACCGCACAAACGATAATGTTTGAAAATGGCATCACCTAGTGTATTGATTTGTTTTGGTCATATTAAAATATTTGCTTCCAACACACTTCAGAATTAACAAAAAATATGATTCATTCGTGCCTTGCTAACTCTCATGAATTCTGAAAAACCTGCAGAGTTCATTTAAATGTTGTTGTGTGCTAGACAAAACCCTTTCCTCTGCCCCAGTATCTAGCAAGATTGTTCTATAAATCCTCAAACTTTGAAGTAAGAGAAAGAAAAGTTAACACCCAGCTCCCTCAAAAGACAGAGCCTTACATTTGACCTCTGTCTTAGAATGCACATTAAATGGGACAAGATAAGAAAAAGATTTGCAGGTCTGTTCACAGAAAGGAGACCTAGTAGTAGAATGCAAGGAGAGATAGTGTGAAAAGGCTTTAGGCCTGATCTAGAGTTCAGCGAATGGGTTACTCTGTCACAAAGGTGACAGATGTCCTGACCGCCGAAATATAAATCCTATAGGTTATAATGGGATTTGTATTTTGGCGGACGGGATATCCATCACCGTTGTGAAGGAGTAACCCATCTGCCGAAATCTAAATCAGGCTCTTGGCTGTCTGGGGCTTAAAACTGAACCTGGACAGCCTAAAACAATAAAGCCAACAAATTGAAAGCCAGAAAATGTGTGTTACAAAGCACTAAGCCAATGATAAGCAAAGGGCTGAATGCATTCCCAGGGAAGCTTGCAGATTGTCCCGAAGATGTCTTTACCAAACCAGACATCTAACTATCTGGCAGGCTTTGACCAATAAAAGGCTTATATTGAGAGACTGAGAGCCTGTTTGAAGAATGGAATAATGATCAGGCCTGGTGGGGATGGAATGAAGGAGGCAGAGGAGATAGTTTGCTACTCAGAGCGGCAGCTATCATTAGTGCAGCTGGTGCAGTTGAATAGGGACCCAGGATTGTGAAGAGCCCAAAACACCCCAGGTATGTTGAGTAGAATTTTTTGGTCAAATTTGTGTTTGTTTGATGAATGTACTTTTATAAGTCTCACTTTTATTTTATTTTATGAGCTCTGGATAGAGTACCTTCGAAATGATCTCAAAAATCCCGTTCTCTGAACTCAGCTCTGCCCCTTCCGTTCACCCATTCCTTGCCATAAACTTTTGGAGGGTGACCTGACTTCAAAACATTTTACTTTGAGGGGCTCAGAGCAAAACGTTTAAACATCTCTGTGCTAAGTCAATATGATGTTTTATGAGACTGTGTTCTAATTTGCTATTAATATAATATTTTCAATAATACTATTATGATTCTGCAGTTCTGTTAATTTCATATGTGAAAATAATGTATAAAACCCCTACATTTTTGGGGTAAGCCAGATACTTTCCTGTTATACTAGGGATGCTGTCTGTTTCTTTCCCAATTTTGCTGCCCATTTGGGACTTTTTTGATTTTGCAGTTCTCTGGAATGCCCTATTTACTGCAAACATTCATGGTATCGACTCTGTATCGCCTTACTTCTGTATTTTGTGATAAAATCCTTCAAATGTTCCACTGATCTAGAACACGGTTATTAAGTTAGCCTGTTTATTTAATAAATTGCATTTCTGATTGATGCTTTGAAGGTGCCTTAACTCAGGACACATTGCCTCATTAAATTGAGGTTCAACACCGTCTCCAATTCCTGGAATTATGGGAATTCTGAATGTGGGGTTTCAACATTGTGGTTCTCAGTGCAAAACTATGATGATTTCCTTTCAGTTTCGAGAGAAAAAAACTGGAGCAACCAAAAAACGAAGGGTCATATTATCAAGGACGGCGATAACATAATCGCCGTTTTAGCGGCAGGAAACTGCAGCTAAAGCGGCGATAAGGGGCTTGATAATATGCCCTTGTGAATTCCCATAGAAGCCCAGGTTTGATGTCCTGCACACCAGAACCTGGGCTTCTTCTGGGAATTCACAAGGGCATATTTTCAAGCCCCTTATCTCCGCTTTAGCTGCAGTTTCCTGTCGCTAAAGAGGCGATAATGTTATCGCTGTTCATGATATTATGGCCCGAAGAGATCTGGCCCACCTCTAGATGGGTGAAGACCACTGGCATTGGGAACAAGCTCACATTCACAGGGCAAACTATCTTGAAACCGAACATAATGAAATTCCAGAAAAGCCAACACAACTATTCAAAGCTATCTAAATCACACCAGCTATACCCAACGCATACCAGAGAGAGAAAGAGAGAGACAGGTTGGGCAGAGCACACAGAGTGATTGTAACAGGCTAATAGGATTCCATCAAATATAAATATTATGAGCTGTGCATCCGCATAATCTTCTGAAAGCTCTAACTGAATTCCTGTTTAAGGGGTCAATTAACTGAAGTCCTACTTCAGCTGAAGTACAACGTCAAGCACAAGTCACATTCCGCATTTAAAGTTGCATTAAATGTTTTTTTTGCAGGTTTATGTAGCGGGTACTCGGCCCGAAGGCATCAGAGCGCTTTCCATGAGCACCAGTTGCATTACAGACAGACACATTCATTATTATTTTTTTTAGGCACAGGGAGATTAGGTGATTTGCCCAGAATCACAGGATGCCTGAGGCTCCCCGGACTCGAACCCGGTTCAAAGTCCGACACGCGGGACTTTTTTTTTAGGTAGAAAGATCGTTCTTCTGCCAACGTCCGTGGGTGCACCTGCTACAGTACACGTAGCTTTCCTAGCAAGTGTGGCGTTTGACCTCAAAATTCATGGGCTGCAGCTGGGAAGCAGCACGCCCTCTCATTTGCGGCCTACGGCGGTCCGTGTTTGCCGCCAGACATGTATTTTCATTCGGAGTAATCTATTTAAACATTGCTTGGAAAACAGAAAGCTGACGAGGCCAAACAGGTTCCAATGGGAACCCGGGGCTTCAAAGTGAATAGCGTGTAAGTGCCGGTCAATAAAGTGACCGCATGGTACATTTCAAGTGTGTCTGAGGCCTTCTCAAAATCGCTGCAAAAAACAAGAATCCAAAAGTCGCAAAACCTTTACTGTTTATGGCTCTCTCTGTTTGCGAGACGAGGATGTAAGATTTTCCGTGCATGACATTCATGAAACATGCATGTCATTTGTATCTGTGGTTAAAAGAAACAAACGTTAATGAGAGCAGAGAAGACTCCCACGGCATTGTCATTTGTCTGCTAGGGGTTGGTTTACCTCATCGCTGCACCTTGTTCAAAGCAGGTTGTAAAGTGTTGTGGTGGAACCGAGGCCTGTTTATGGCAGGCTGTGACTCAACACTCTTAGATCGAATACAAAGCAATGGGGCAGATCCTACGTCGGTCACATCCTGGGTTTTAGAGTGATTTCTTCTTGCAGATTACATGTACCATCCATCAATGATTTTTTTTTATTTTTAGGCACTACGTCATTTATTTATGGTGACGTGCGTTTTTTCAGACCCACGCCCCCCCCCCCCCCCAGTCGTTTTCTGCCTTCACTTGTGCTTTCTTCGTGAAACATGCTTGTTTGTTTTATATGAAGCTCTCATACGGTTCCTGAAACATAGGAGAATTGTTTACAAATCTAGGGGTGCACCTTACTGAATGTTCTACTCTGAGAACATTGCTCCGTACAAATATATACCTTCAGCCTATTCCCTTACATAGTTCTGTCAGCATAAAGATGCACAATATTGGAAATTGTTGGGTCAAAAGTAATCAGCACCAGCATCATCATTACCCGCTTTTAGATTCCTCGCGGTGCATTAATTCCGAGGATGTAAAATGCGCCTGCATTTCCTTACCACAGCAAAGCTTTTGTTATCATTAAATGTAGAATGTAGCTTACACTTATTCCGTTAAACACTACCCCCTTCTGCTTCACTCTCTTTGGGAACCCAAAACAAATGACGCACTTTTACCAGTCTGTTGTTTTCTAAACTCATTAATCCGAGAACAATCAATATATTAGAGGTGTACAAAGTTGCAAGGACATTCTCTAATGAACTTGCTGCAGTTCTCATGAATCCTAAAATGGCTGTCCATAGTTCAGAGATTTCTGCACATGGGTTTTCAGCTCAACCTTGTAGAAATTTGGGGATTAGACACTACATTGAGGTCTATAGGCTCTTTCAACATGAAACTGACACATTATTTGTGTTCGCCATTTCTAGCTTTCTCCACCCGATGGGGTGCATTCGCAGGGACATCTTAAAGAAAACGACTACAGGAAACCACTTGTTCCCATCACCTATTAAATATGCTGTCATGTTATGGTTGTACATATCAAATGTAAGATTACTGTTTTTGTAGACTTTCTCCTGCCATGGTTGTACATATCTTTCGTATGATAATTGATATTGTAAACGTTCTCCTTCCGGGTTCTCTCCTCTTGTATATCTTTCTTATTTTAATGCTTTTAGCACAGTCATAGAGCTATTAGTCAAAGTCAGAAGCTTTTTTACCTATCAAGTGATAGGAGTTTGTTTTTTTAACACACTAATCAGAGAACAATCAAAATATTAGAGGTGTGCAAAGTTGCAAAGATATTCTCTCATGAACTTGCTGCAGTCCTCATGAATCCTAAAATGTCTGTCCATAGTTCAGAGTTTTCTGCATACGGGTTTTCAGCTTAAACTTGGGCCTTGCACGAGTTGGCAAGATCCATCTAGTTTCAAAGTTGTGGGGAAAATAATTTCACAGTTAATTAACTCGTATGAAAGGGCACATTCACAACTATTTTTATTTGTGAGGAAATATTCCCAGTTTGCAAAATCATGCTGAGGAATAAATCTAGGAAACTCTGAATTATGGGGAGGCCTGTAATCGGGATCTACAAGAGATTTTACTCACGTAATAAAAACTTCACCTACCCATGCCATATATGGCTCAGCATCCCTTACTGGCTTGTTCACGTGTGAGGGCCTCTTATAAGAAATGTGGAGTTTGCAACCTAAAGTTATACAATCACATTGCCTCCTAGTCAGCCAACGACAAGGCAGGCCTGGCTCCTGGATTTTGAGTCCGGCAGGACCATGAAGAAACCGTGATGGGCCCTGAAGATGCACTGACAACATCTGCCCTATTTGGAGATATCTATTTGGATATGTACAGCTTGTTCTGCGAGCAAGGCTATTGACCACAGGACATAGGTGCAGACTGATCTCTGTGCCTAGCGCCCAATGGGCACAGTGGCAGGCCATGCTCGATGGGTACTGTTGGCAGAGTACTAGTAGAGGCAATAGGCTAATGCCATTACCTGTGATCAGTGCCCTCTATGAATAGCCATTTTTACATGCTATAGGGCATGTCTGAAGTGTATGAGCTGTAAAGTCTCTGTATTGAGATTATTCTTCCACCAGGTCCTCTGACTTCCAAGAATGCCTAGTAGCTGTAGCAGACTGGATGTCAGCAAACACATTAAAACAATTCCAAGAAGATGGAGTGACTTGTGATCTAGGCCCCCGTGCCCTCTCTATCAGTACCTCAACATGATGGTTTCCTACCGTGGGTTGGTACCCTAGTGGCTCAAAAAATTCCCAAACCTGTGCATTACGTTTGATTCAGGTTTAACATTTACTTTTCGGATAAGTAAGCTAGTCTATACCTGTTTCTTGTCCTGACAATTTTCTCATTACCCCTACATATATGTCAAAAGATTTGTTATTCAAGTGACTTTCTAACTAAAATATTTATATTATGAAGATGCCCTTTCCCTTGGCTTTTTTCAAATCTCAGATTACCAGACTTCAGACAGTCTACAAAATGGCTGAGTGAGTACTATTGGGCCGAGAAAAATGTAATCATATCTACTCATTTTCATAGTGCGTTGACTACAAGCTGTCAAGAGAATCTCTCTTTGAGTCATGATTATGATTCACTTAGCCACCCATGTGGCTGGGCCAACGTTTCCACAGAAGTACTTGTTTTATTATCGACACACATAGACTGTTAGGTCTGGAAAAAGGTGTGTCAGAAAGTTCTGCGGTTGAGTCACTGCTGTTTAGGTGGACACTCATTTTCTTCACAGGGGCAGTTTCATGCCACTCTCTTCCACTCTCTATGTTTATATTGGGATTGGTCTTCATTTTGCAAGGAGCACAATACCATCTGCTAAGTACTTAAAGGGTGAACAGTTAGAACCCGAGTACCAAAATAGCATTGGTAGTAGTGTTGACAAACAAATGCTTTTTTTGTAAAAGCACCCCATGCTACACTTTCACTTTAATGGCAGCCGCGCCCCTTTCCTTACACTCGGCTCATTTAAGTAAAGGGGCGCGGCCGACATTAAAACTATAAGTGCGGCATGGGGTAGTAAAAAAAAAAAAAGAATTAAATAAAGAGTTTTAAAAAAAAACATGCTGCCGCGTTTGGCATATCAAGTAAAGCAAAGGCACAGCTAGCACTATCAGCGAGGCGTGCTATGCTATGTAAAGAAATTAAATAAAGCGTGTCCTGACTGCAACAGCAGGCATGCGAAAACCAATAAACAAAATAGTGCTCGAAGGCTGTAATTAAAGCCTATCAAGCAACAACACATGTAAAAGGGGGTGTCCTCATGGGAGGTTACAAATGAAGACAAGGCGGTACTAAGGAGGGACTGTAAAGCCTATTTACGAATCAGAAGCAAGCATTTACGAAAGTCAATGACACAAGCCAATGACAAATATGGGTGGAGTGTGGGCGGGACTTCAAGTGCATACTTCAATACAGCATGCCTCGCAGAGCAGCGCATGCACTGCCCAGGCTCAACCTAAAAATAGTTGCAGCTTTTGTATACTGCTATGTGATGATGTGTTTTTTAAAAAAAAACATTTTACCTGTTATGTTGCAGTGTTTTGAGATTTGTATTTCTATGTTTTGTGGCATACACCTATTATAACCCTAATTTTCCTTGAAACATCTTTCTTACATTAAACAGTTTTGTCATAATTTAAATGTATGCTGTTCTTGTTACAGCAAGTTACTTATTTGTAGGACTGGGAGTGACAAACGTCCCTATTAGTTATTTCCATTCTATCAAGCTTAGAAGGATGACATTGTGATGAAGGATGACAGGATGACATTATCAAGCAAGTGAAGTAGTGTGGCTCACTGGTTAGAGGCGGCAGACCCGAGAGCAGAGGACGGCCCGGGACCAGGGTTCGATTCCCGGCGCGGCAGGTTTCTGGATCAGGGTCAGGGGACTCGATAATTCTCTCGCCTCGGTGCCCACTCTGATCAGCGATCACACTCGGCAACTCTGGGCATTAGCTTGCCTCATCTTCACTAACGGCCCCACCAGACCGCCGGGGATGCCTGGTCTCACCCTGGAGATACCCATTAAGGGACCATCTCTCAGGGAAGCCAGGAAGGGTTTCGCAGCGGTCGAAGCGCCTTGGGACCCTACGGGTAAGTAGGGCGCTATATAAATGCCTATGCATTTACATTTATATTTGTGAGATGTCCTTGCTTGTATTCAAACCATTGCACAGCAGGTTACATATACAAGGTTGCAGAAGGCACAGTGATGGTATGTTTACCCATCTATGTACAGGTAGATCATGTGAACAAAGTCTAGTGATCCATATCATTTTCTTTCTTGCACTGAATGTCAGAATGCAATATTGCTTTTGTTTACATTATTTCGATTTGGGTAAACAAACTGCCATAAACTGAATAACACTAACTTCTGTTATAGTTACAGCACGTAGAAAAGCCAGGGGGTGTGGTATTAGGATACATAAAATAGTAATTTATATTTAACTTATTTTTCTTATTGCGCTGAAAGTTAGGAATGGTATTACACAAAGAAGAAAGTACAATAAACCACTGCTATGATATGTGTGTTTTAATTGGCTGATTAACTTTTCTTGGGAAGGCAAAATCATTTTCAGATTTTTACTGCTTTGTCGGTGATTTTGCCTCTGCTTCACTCCCTAGAACCGGTCTGCCACGGGATGTGAATCCTGCTCCACCACTATGGATTCTTTGGTGTGTGCTAAATGAGAAACCCAAAAATTCACTAAAAAAAATAACATCAGTAATCTCTCCATGACATGTACAAACAAGAGCCATGCACGGTTCTAGTGCTGCACATGTTTTGATTTTCAAGGTGTGTACGAAGCAAAGGACGCCCGAGGGACCAGAAGTCATGCAATAGCCACACTTCCTGGGTGGATGAATGTTTAGTAGCTAGCACACCCAGGATGTTTGAACAGTTAACCCCACCCACTCTTCTGTGTTATAATATTTGTCATGCTTATGCACAGCAACAAAACAATGCTCAAGGCTGGTGTTACTAAAGCACTTTGTTAATATCATCCACTTTTATTCCAAGAAATTCATTTATGTTCCAAATTTCAAGAGGGATTTCAGAAACCAGCCATTCCTGTTCCTTTCGCGGATTTTCACTGCATTCTTCGTGGAGCAAGATAACAACAGTTTATGGTGTATCTGAGCTTATAAAAGCACACGAGAGCAAATCTTTTTTAAACATCTCGGATATAAGTTGGAGATTATAACACACTAGTAGGTTTTGGTCTAGATCAAGTCTTTGTAATGCTTCCTAGCCCTACCCCTAGAGTGAAAAGCAGAAAATGTTTGCTTTATCTGTAATTGCTATATATTCATAAGGAGTAAATGAAGCAAAATCCAATCATCTCAGACGAGTTACAGCTATTTACGTGTGATAACTCATGCTAGATCGGGATTCACTCTTTCTGAATTATCTTAGAAACATAGGGCCATATTATCAAGCAAGGGCGATATATTATCGCCGCTTTTATTGGCAGGAAACTGCCGCTAAAGTGGTGATAATGGGCTTGAAAATATGCCCTTGAGAATTCCCATAGAAGCCCAGGTTCTGGTGTTTAACCTGGGCTTCTATTGGAATTCACAAGGGCATATTATCAAGCCCATTATCGCCGTTTTAGCGGCAGTTTCCTGACGATAAAAGAGGCGATAATGTATCACCCTTGCTTGATAATATGGCCCATAGTGTAAAAGTATTTTTCTCTTCAGTTTTCTACATTTACACAGATTCCCTTCCGCTGGTCTGACTCAAAAGAAATAGAGGAGTAGAAACTGTGATTTTAATGCTAAAAATATGGTCTACTACAGTTTGATAAGCCAAACACATCTCATGAAAATGAAAAATGAATACGAAATGCCGAAATTACAAACAATGCTAGCATACAGCAACAACCCCTCACTATGAACCAATTACTCAAATATTTCATCTTCTCTCCTCGTATCAGGTGTCTCCTGGACCCACAATCACTGCCCCATGAACTGCAGGTTGTACCTTTTCAGACCTCGGGGATCTCCTTTACCTCAAAGTTTTCAGGGCCCCATTTACATTATTTTGAAGCACGGCAGCGCAGCAAGCAGCACTGTTGTGCGTCAAAATAAAAGGGTAGGAATGCGCCCAATCTACGAGATACGGCGCATGTCTGTCCTTCTCCTCTGTGCCAGGGGACAAACAGCAGCTGTGCACCAACACAGACACCCTTCCGTCATTTTGCAAGAGTGCCTGCGCTGAGGGGATGATTGTTTTTGTGCAAGAAGGAGTACCTTCCTACTCAAATTAATAATTAAAGGCATTTCCATCTTTCTGTGCATGCTGCGGATTGCAGAATACACACATCTAAAGAGATAAAAACGAGGAGAAATGTAAGTATTTCTCCTCGTTGTGGCTCCCTACACCTCCCATGAGGAGGCGTAAGATTCTGGCGCATTCCTAGGTATACAAAATGTTGTAAATCTGGGAATGCATTAGGTTCCATGGCCTTTACGTGAGAACACCCACAGCAAGACCCGTGGAACACCCCTGTCACGCAGAGTTATGCGAGAAAGGAAAACTTATTTACAAGGCCATGAAAAGTTACGCAGGGTGACCTAACATGTCCTTGTAAAAATGAGGAAGCCCACTGCGCTGCTAGTACATCAATAAAAGTGACGCACTGGCGGCGCAATGTGCTTGTAAATAGGCCTTTCACTCTTCAGTACCTCATTGTAATTCCTTTCACAGCCTATCGACCCTCATTTACTCTGTCTCCACAGATGCAAGGCTAAGATGTCCCATTGATCATTGTACTGGTATGCACCTGTTACAACGCATTTTTTACTCCGCACTACCACTACAACGCAGGCATTACAACGCATACCGTTACAACGCATTGCGCTGGGGGGCGCTCTAGGATAAGAGGTAAGTTTAATTTACTATCCAACACCTTCCTTAGGGTCCACGGGGACTGGAGTTAGAATAGTAAATTATACTTACCACTATCCAGCACCCCAAAGCGCTATGCGTTGTAGCGGTATGCGTTGTAAATACCGCGTTGTAATGGTATGCGGAGTAAAAGTATGCGTTGTAACGACATACATCCCATTGTACTTGTTCTTCATATTAAGTAAAACCAACCACACTTCTGTCAACATCTCTAAGGAACGGTTAATTTTTCTGTCAGAAAATCCCACTCTGGCGGGAGGAGTTTTGGTATCTGAGATAGTGGCATCTGTCCCAGGTTCTGTGTGAGGGTTCAGGCCATGGCTCGCTATGTAAAGCGCTCTGATACCGAATTCAGTTGCGGGTCAAGTTTGCGCTATATAAAACTCTGCAAAAAAATAAAAAATACACTGAGTGTAAGGTAAGAAGTATTGCTCCTCAAAGTGCTTTCCAGAAGTTTTATGGTCCATGAGGCCGGCACAGAGAACACCCCCTTCCTCTGCACCTCAAAAGATGGCGGTTGAGAGTTTGACATGGACCGTAAGTAATAAACACTGGAACAAAAACAGCGAACAAATCCATTAATCCCAGAGGCAGGGAGGTGGGAAGTGTTATTAACAGCTCTGAACAAATAAGCTGCCACAACCCCAGCAAGTGGCAATTGAGCATCTAAAATATTTTGCTGACTAGTAGAGTGAAAGACCACAGGTGGGTAAGGGGAAGATTAGAATCAGTAGTGTAGGCAAATGCAGAATCAGGATTCAAAAAGAGTATCTGATTGGTATTTAGCAAATGCCAGGTAGAGTGCCATGCACAGACCCATAAATCTGACAGGGTCTGAGGGTATGAGCAGTTCAGAGATTTGTGAAGAAGGCATGGGAACAAATGAAAGTGTCAGATTATCATCTCTAGGTTCTTCTTTTAGGGTAAGCAGCAGGTTGTCCCAGTCACTGGTGAGCAGGTGTTTGCGTAGGCTTCTAATTTCATCCTTATGCTGATTCTTACTCTCATCCTCAGCCCATTTGAGGGTAACCTGACGCCTTGATGTGGGAGGCGCTGCAACCCTCCATTTTAAGGCAATTGTCTGTTTGGGAAGGAGCAAATCATATTTGAGGAAAGCGGCAGCAACTTTTTTCTTTTTAGGGCACTTGAAGACCCAGAGCAGAAGCCTCCAAGTCATTGAAGTTGGCTTACCCTATTAGGGTAGTCAGCCTGCCTACAACTGCAGACCAGTAATTGTGATTCTTTTGATGGTGATGGACACATTCTTCTCTCCAAGGTTGTTGTATTTGCCTTTTTTTTATTAATCCCTAAACTTTTTTTCCTCCTTGAACTTCTTTCCAAACTTTTTTTAACTTGATTGCATGTAGTTGGGTCTTACTGGAGTATTTTTGCATAGTGTGTGTGTTAGTATCATGCCTAAAACACTGTTCCTTCAGTATTGTTGTGTGTGGATCTTGAGTTTTGTGCCCATGACCGATTGATAAACTCTTTTTTTAAATATGTAATTTTCTTCATAGAGGTCTGTTCAAGCTTTCTGATTAGTGAGTACTGTTACACAAGACGTCAGCAAAGGTCTTGAGGGAAGTAAACCATTCTGCTTTGCCCCTCCTTTCTTCTGTCTTATTTACCCCCTTGTAACCGCTCTTAAAAATCTCATAATTGTGGACTTCCTCTGAGCACATGCTGCAGGCCCCTTGGGCGCTACGTGGGGTGTGATAGCTGGGGTGTGATAGTTTCCTGGGAGGGACTCCACAGGGAAGGGGCCCCTTTGATAGAAGGCTTGTGAATTAGCAGTTTTAAAACTAACAAGAAATAACTTTGGTTTTAATTAAACACACAGAGTTAAACTTTGATTAAAATGGATGCACTTAGAATGCATAAAATGGAAAACCTGTCCTCAGCCGCGGTCGGTAGTAGGAGTTTCTGCAGGGCGGTGACGTGGGGAGGGGGAGGGGCCGGGTGGGGGGTAGTAATGTATGGATTACGGAGTTTAACAGGTAAGCAAACATATAGATAAATAAAACGAATTTTGTTGCATGCACTGCATCACCAAATGCCCTGCAGAAACTCCTACTACCGACCGCGGCGGCCTGTCCTATTTACTCATTCTAGGCCTCAGAATGATTAAAGCAGCATTGCTTGAACGCAAGTTTGGATAGAAAATGCTAAACACGCTTAAAAAGTTTGATTCTTGACTGCTCCCTGATCACGTTTTGTAAAAATGAATACTTGCTTATATAGTTTCAAGTATGTCTGTACAATGTTGTACATATACAAAGATCATTGTTTTATACATGATTCCTTTTTGTCATTTAATTGGGTAATTTAGAGTTCATTCATTGGAACACCAAGTTTAAAATGTGCCCTTGACTTTCTAACCTACTTGCTTTTCCCTTTTAATGGTGATATTGCAAAAAAAAATCTTTGTTATTAATATAGATGTTTAGACTTCCACAGGGACTAGTGTCTAAAATTTAGATATTAGAAGGTTGAAAAGAGTATATGTGGGACAGTTAACCTGAGCTTGGGAAAACCCATGAGACTTTGCAGTTGTTATAAAATAGATGCAAATGTAACATTGCTTTCTGAAGACTATTGTATTTGTGTGAGAAGATGAGGAGTGATCCTGTTCCTAGCAGAGCATCAGACGCTGATTAGCTGATGAGAGATTAGAAGAGCAACATTTTAAAAAATCTTCGCAAAATGTGTAGTCTATAAAAGTGCATGTTCCAAGAATAGGTTATCATTCTCCTATTCCACTTTTCCATTATTCTCTGACCCAGAATGTGTCACATTGTTTAGAGGATCTACTGAGTTTCTTGAACCTCTCTTAGGGGAAATTCTTTGCTTCGATGTTTTGATTTATCTGAGCTCATTTAAACACTGAAGCTTAATGCTTTTGTCTCACTCTCTTGAACTAGAACTTTTTATGAGTTCTGACTAACTCCATTTCCACCCGCTTCTTAGAATAGAGATTCTTTCATTTACGGAATGCGCTTTTGAATGCATTTAACATATGATTTGATTAACCAATATTGATTTTATATTTCTGTCATTTATTGACTATTGAATTAACTTGTGATTTGCAAATAAAGATAATCTACTAAAAGATGTGATTAATAAAACCCTTTAAACATACATCAACTCTAATGACTAAAATTAGATTAATGATTGTGACAATAATATATATGATGCATGTTTTTCTTCTCTAGAACAACGGCAAAGATTTAATCAACCAGAAGAAGAAAAAACCCCAGCTGGTATATTATGTTATGTTATGTTAAAAATACTTGTTACCGCGCACGGTCACCAATTGGTTTCTTGGCGCTCAGAGACAAGTGGAGGGAGGACGCAGGGGAGTAAGAGCGGCTAATCATGAGCAAGATGAAACAGGTAAGTTTTCAAGTGTTTTTTCGGAAAGTAATGTAGTCAGGAGTGAGCCGAATTGAGAGGGGAAGGGAATTCCAGGTGGACGGGGCGAGAAAAGAAAAACAAGCACCACCGTGTTTCTTACGTTTAAACCTGGGAGTGGTTAGGAGATTGTGAGCAGAAGACCTAAGGTGTCGTGAGGGGACGTGAGGGTGAAGGCAAAGAGAAATAAAGGCAGGGGCAGAAGCAGATAGAGATTTGAAGACAGTGCATCCCATTTTGAAGATGCAGCGGTGCGCTACCTGGAGCCAGTGTAGTTTTTTCAACATAGGCGTGACATGTTGGTATTTGGGCTGTTGAAAAACCAATCTGGCTGCCTGGTTTAGCACCAGTTGGAGCCGGTGAAGGTGGTATGCGGGAATCCCCACGTACAGACAGTTGGCATTGTCTATATGTGAGGTGACCAGGGCCATGATGACAAGGATGAGAGCCTCTGATGATAAGAACCTTCGGATTTTCCCAATTCTGCAAAGGTGATAGAAGCAGGCCGAGGTGACAGCGTTGATTTGGGGCCGCATCGATAGGTCACTAAAAATGATGACTCCAAGGCTCTTCACAGAGTTAACTGGGCAGGGGGGGAACCAAGGGCTGGGGGCCAAAAATTAGGAATCCGAGGGTGCGTAAGCCCACCGATCAAAACCAACTCTGTCTTGCTGGGGTTGAGCTTCAGCTGGCTGAAGTTCATCCACTCGTAGATGGTAAGCATTGTTGATTGAAAGTTGGAGCAAGAGAGAGGGGAGGAGTCGATGGGAAAGATTAGTTGCAGATCATCTGCGTAGTTGAAGATAGTGACAGAAGAGTGACGAAGAGAGGCAGGAAGGGGCTGCATATATAGATTGAACAAGAGAGGGGACAAGGCAGAACCCTGGGGGACACCACAGGAAAGTGAGATTTGGGGAGCAGAGAAGGTGAACAGCTGTACCGATTGGGAGCGGTGTTGAAGGAAGGACCCAATCCATGACAGGGCCAGGCCCTGGATGCCCGCATTTCTGACAAGGTCGATCAGAATGACATGATCGACCGTGTCAAAAGCGGCCGAGAGATCTAATAACACCAGGGCCTGGGCCAAGTTCTTGTCAGCCCCCAGTCTCAGCGCGCCCATGACCGCTACCACCACAGCCTCCGTAGAATGGGCCGGTCTGTAGCCTGCCTGCTGGTCATCAAGAAAATGAGTTTCCTCGATGAAAGCGCTCAGGCAACGGGTGACGTAAGTCTCCAATACCTTCCCCAAATAGGGGAGAAGGGAGATAGGTCGATAATTACCTAAGACCGCAGGGTCAGATCTGGGTTTTTTCAAAATGGGTACAACCACTGCTTTTTTGAAAGCATTGGGGACAGAGCCTGTAGCGAGTGAACGGTTCAGCAGGTCAAGGGGAGGACCAGGACAGGCCATAAAGGCGTCCCTTAAAATTTGAGGGGGCAGCAGTCGTGGGGGGAACCAGAGCCAACAGCCTGTAGTATCGAGAAAAATACATCCAGAGAAATAGGAGGAAATTCATGCAAGGAACAAGAATTCGAAGAAGGGAGGACGCTGATCTGGGGCAAGGTAGTGGGGGGAATATTATTTTTAATGATAGAGACTTTGTCAATACAAAATTAGTTTAAAGAGTCACACAGAGCCTGCGAGGGTTGAGGCTGAGGCGTGACACGGTCAGGGAGGGAAAGTTCAGCCACGATGGAAAAAATTTCTTTTGTTTTTGATGCAGCGCTAATGATTTTCTGGGAGTAGTAGGAGGATTTGGCCAAAATAATAGATTTTTTGTATGATTTTAGTAGATCAGTGAAGATGGGCTTTAGTGAAGGGTCATAGTTTCGCCTCCAGCGACGCTCAGCTTGTCTGAGAAGTAGTTTGTCCGCCTTTAGTTGATCAGTAAACCAACGCTGGGCGTCGTGTGGGCGTTTGGATTTGATGGTTTACACAGGGGCAACCACATCGCTGGCTTGGGACAACCATTGGTCCAGAGTGGCGGATTGAGAGTTCAAATCGGAGTGATCATAGGGGAGTGTGGTGGCAAGGGTCGAGTGGAAAAGGGAAATGTCGGCATGCTTCCAGTTGCGTGCCGAGAAGTTCGACACTGATGGGGGACGGGTAGGTAGTGAAAGTTTCAGAGAAAAAGAGATGAGGAAATGATCAGACCAGGTGCAGGGGTAGACCAAGGGAGGGGAAATATCCAAGTTGGTTGTCCATACCTGGTCAAGGATATGGCCCCTGTTATGAGTTGCAACAGAGATATGTTGCAGAAAATTAAGGCCAAGTAGTAGGTCTGTAAATTCAAGTGATAAGGTGGTTTCATGGGGATCTAGTGGCCAGTAATTAAAATCGCCAATGATCAAGATCCTGGCGGAGTTGATGACCAACTGGCTGTTTGATGGTAAACGGTGATATTTTAATTTTGTTATCTGATTTCCACTCGAACAAATTTAGTATCAGAGGTATGGTAATCGTTATGAGAAAAAGAACTATAAATAACTAGCCAAGTTAAAATAATTGTCCGAATCCCATAGCCCAAAGCCCGGAATCAGAAAACTGACAAGGTGCACTTTCAAAGGTGGTTACTGTTTTGGAGGTGTGAGTATTAATAGGGCAATGCATTGCAGTTATAATTGTAATTGTTGTTGTTGATATTGTTGCGTTGCAGTTAGATGAATTATTACTCTTTATGTGCTTATTGTGAAGAAGTTGAAGAGGTTATCAGACTTGACATAGCCTAAGATACCAGGATATAAATATATCGATATTGATACTGATATTGAAATAAGTTTAGAATACCGTTGATGGGTTTCTCGTCTGCTAGAGATTTGTGGTGTAGGTTGTGATGACTACACAATTAAAAAAGGAATTATAACAAACTGTTGTTAATGTACTAATATTGGCTGATGTTGGCAGAACCAAATTGCTCGAACGATGAAGCTACATTGATTAAGGTGATTTTCCGCTAGTTGAGATTTGATTTGCGTGTGTGAAACTCTTTTTGGTGGGAAAATTTGGAGGGTATAAGAACCTTCATATTCCAATTGTTAAATTCCTTTTGCTCTCTTTAATGAATCAGACAAAGAATGTTTATGTGCTCTTGCTTAAAGTTGTAGAATTGTGTGTACAAGAGAAAATTGTAAAGGAGGATGAGCTACTGCAAGGAGGGAGATCATTCGTCATAGGGCCTCATAACAATGTCGGGCGGACTCACGTCCACTCAACACTGCTGCAGAATCAGGACTGACTGACCTCCGGTTGGCGGTCCTGACCGCAGAATTAGAATACGACCGCACATTGTGCGGTCTTACCCTCCCATTTCTCTATAGGAGCTTGTGCTACAGTTGGAAACCGGCCACAACACAAACTCCCCTAGAGAAATGGGAGTTTTTGTTAATCCCTACACCATGTGCCTGGCACCAAACAGTGTCTGTATATGACAACAAAAAGAGTAGACCAAGTCAGGAGGTGGTGTGTGTCTGAACAAGCGACTGTGAAACAATTGGATATAATTATAGGTGAAGCCAGAGCCTGTTAAGTTACAGAGGTTTGAATAAATCCCATCAGACCACCCAGTTGGTGGAATTTCATCATTTAGGAATTGATAAGTATTCAAACACTCTCCCGACCATTTAGTGCCAGGGTAACATAGAAACTCTATGTACATTGCTCCTCAATATAATAATGTTAATAAAGTGCAGTGCTCAAATAATTAAAGTGAATAAAATTGACTACTAAGACTTAAGAAATTTTCAAAAAATAGAGGTCTAGGTGTCAAGGGTTTAAAAACACGCCGGGTAGTTGGAAGTGGATACTACCCTGTGGCGCTAAGCAAGATGGTCAACATGTTTCAGCCTGTAGGGGAACTACCCCGGCTTTCTTCAGGACCTTTCATATAAGCTTGCTACTGCAACTGACAATAATTTGTGATATGAGGAACAGGGAAAAATTGTGCTTATGAGAAGTCACATATCGACCAGGAACTTTGCACTCCAATGTTCACTGGAGGAAGGGAGACAAGACTTCTTCCTGTGGCTTTTGCACTTCAATTCGAGTGGCATGCTTCCTCTCAAGTGGCCCGGTCCTTCCTGACCTTGTTTAGAAGATTAACTGCACATAGATGCGAACCATCGCCATCAGCATTGGTTGCATTAGCAATGTTTGTACTGGATGGTACCTGCGCACCAGTTTCCTCTCGTACCTCAGCAGTCCCAATTTGCATCTGTGAGATCTCAATGAATGCCATCTTCAGAATTGGTAGCAGGGTTAGTGGTATCCATGTGGAAAACACGATATATATTTCAAAATACTGGCGCTTTCATCTGACGTAGCTGCTTGGGGTAGCCAAGCCGGTCTAGATTAAGGTAATGGGAAGTACTCAATGTTCGCCGCAGCCGCGGTCGATAGAGTCTCTGGTTTGGTAGAAAAGCAACCTTCGATTAATCAAGGGGATCTGTGTACGCCTCCTGAGTCGGCAAGACCACACAGTGTCTACCAAGTGGTGCAGGGATTGAGAGTGGGGCACCATATGTGCCCCCCAGGCCTCCAACCAGACACCGATGTTGCAAGGGGGCCTTGCCAGCGGCCCCCAAAGTCATTTTCCGAAAAGCTTTTCATGTGGGAAAGCCCAACATGAATTGCTTGTGGGAAACCAACATCGTAATCTCGACTGCGGAAACGGCGACTTCAAGGGATTACCTGCCGGGTCCGACTGGCCTATGGGCTACTTGAGCCCGTCAGAAGACAGCAGGAATGACCGGCCTGTTTCAAATCTGAAAGCCTTAATTGTAATAAGGCTGTCGGATTTGAATCCTTGGATGTCGGTCAGAAAGCCTCCGACCAGTGGCTTTCTGACCGACATCAAAATCGGCCTAATAGTGTGCCATGCTGTGATAGGTTGTTTGGTGTGTTGTCACACTGTGATTGATTGAGAGTGCTGTGCTGTTAGAGGTCAATTGTTGTGTAAGTGCTGCATTGAGATTAGTTAGCGAGTCTTGAAGTAGTAAAGCTTTTTCAGGATTGGAGAAAAAGAATTCGGACATTTTTGGAATAGAATCAAAACATTGTGCAGTTGAATTACGTTGTTTGCAAATTGTTGAATAATCGAAAATAATGAAATGTTTTAAATGGTTTTAAGAGTATTTTGAGAGGAGATTGGATAATTCTGGTACAGAAAGGTGAAGAGGCACCTCTCGAAGGTACACACGCACATCATATGACAATGAATGTGGAGTTACATACATGTTTGGGGCTTCATCAACGGTGCAAGATATCTAAAAAAGGAAGGTGATGCAGCGGAAACACATGGGGAAAAATGTCCTTATAATGTATTTTCCCTAACCTCATTAGCATGTACTCAAACTATCAGACCCATAGCCCATTTCAATTCTCCTGTTATTTCACTGCTCCTTTGCATCACCTTAGAAAGCTGCTGCCAGTACCATTTCTTAGGTCCTCCGATGGACCTTATGTTGAGCTATAAGGGACTTGAATATTCGGGGAATTAACAATTATCCTATGAGGACCTGGAATAGATCATTGTTAACTTCAAACTAATGACAGCATCATTTAGCACCTCCATCAGCCATGATTACAGATTCCTTGAGACAAAAAATATCACCAAAAGAACTAGATAGAATCGATAAAGATAATTCAGTAAAACATTTATCTAATGCTTTAAGAATGCAGGAAAAGAAAGAAATACAGTTAAATATTAGATTTAATAACAAGGCTAATGTAAAAAAAAAACAGTACTTGAGATTACAGGTTCAGTGATACTCAAACAAACAAATTAATGCTGTTTTTCGGAGTCTATCCTGAAGTAATCAGTTTGTGTCTGTTATGCAGCATCAATCTTGCCGCATTAGAAGTCAGATAACCTCTCAGCCGAAAGGTTATTTCCTGCACACGCTTGCCAGCTGGCATGGCACACGATGAGGTCTCAATTCGCTAGAGTTCAGATTGTTAGAGTCTATACCACCCAAAATAAGTGGAAAGGGGCAAGGAAAGGAAAGATTTGTGACAGAAACATGTGTGGATCGAAGGAAAAACCACCAGCATGCCAGTCAGAGAAAGCAGGGAAAATCAGACAGACAGCGGGCGATTCATCCTTAATTTGGGCAATTATACTCCAATACGTTTATATTCACATTCCTTAAAGAATCGATTGCATCAGTCCATGGGGTTTCATTTGTCATACATGATGGGCTGTTATGTGGTGATCGGTAAATTATACAAATCCAGAAGAAGTAAGTAATCCATTTCTGACAGTTTTCTTTAGGATCATTATATTTAATTTGGTTAAAGTCTAGTAACATCCTCGGAAATAGGCAGTACCTTTAGTCATCTGTCATCAGTCCGTTCCAGTAAAACCTTCTACAAATTAAGTATGGGCGGATTTTCGGTAAATTCGCAATCCGCGAGATTCGCGAATTTCCCGCGAAATCCGCAAATCCGCGAGCAGCGGATTTTATGGCTTGCTCGCACTGTTTGCGTGAGTTCGCGGCTTCCCAGTTCAACTTCGCGCCCCGCGAATAAGAGCTAAATTGCAGAAATACGATCTTAGCAAAACTGAAACTACTTACCAGGTTCAAAAGTTCAAGCTCATCATTAGTAGCCATTTCCTGTAGTGCTTCCTGAGGGGCCCCTCCAGAGTTCAGTTGCCTACTTGCAACTATTATGTGACCCTGCTCTGACCCTCAGAATAGTTACACATATGCCACAAAGGTCCTGAATTACAGCTAAGGGAGACAAGCAGGAGCCAGGCTGGAAGTTCAAATCCAACAGTGACACATTAATCAGCCCCTAATTCATTATTGTCAGTTGGGGCAGGGCAGGTGTTGTAACTAATTTTGCAACAATGAAAGCACTTAGCAAGTGCAAAAGATCACTAATCAGGAAGCACTAAGGAAGCAGGTGCCAGCTAAAAAAATATTCTGTGACACATTAATCAGCCCCAAATTAATTTAGGTCACTTGAGGCAGGGAAGGTGTGCTTTGCTTTGCCACAATAATGTACACTGGACAACCAGAGGGTGCTGTGATGAAACAGAGGGTGGCATGGGTGGGCCAGAGGGTGGCATGAGTAGTCAGAGAGTGGCAGTGGTGACAGAGGGTGGCAGTGATGAAGAAGAGTGTCCCAAACAGGCTGGACACGTAGAAACAACAAGTTCACAAAACTTGCGACCCGACAGGTAAGTTCGCGTTTGCGAAATTGTACAAAACCCTCGCGAACTGGCAGAAACCTGCGCGAACACAAAAAAAAAATCCGCAAATTCGCAAGAATTCGCAGATTTTTGCGGATTGCGAGTTCGCAAATCCGCAAAATTTGCAAACGCGAGATTCGCAAAATTCGCCCATGCTTACTACAAATCTATGTCAATTATCTGTTAAATATATTTTTTATGTTCATTTAATGGCAATATACATGTACTAATGCAGTAGAATGAAATACTTGTTTTCATTACACACTCATATTCTGACAATATAAATTCGCAAGGTTTCAGTTTGTTTTTTTCCGTCTTTTCTAATAAAATACGTAAATGCTTCCGCATAACATTATCATTTTCATACCATAGTTTCCCATTACTACTTGGTTATTTATTCTATCATTCTGCATGGTTTTATGATGTAGTATCTAAATCATGACTGTGTAGATACAATTTCCACTCAGTAGGCAACTTTTATCCATGAATGAAATTTTGGATGCATTGTTAGCCCTGCATCCGCCACCTTATGTGCACCCTGTAACAAATGCTGAGTGTATTTCAACATCTAACAGAACAGTGGCTACAGTCCCTTTTCACCTGCATACTATTCAGATTTAAATACAGATGGCACAGCCTATTGTACAACCTATTGTCTCAAATGTTGTGACTGCACAGATTGAGAATATTCCTACACTGATGCTTCCAGGTGTTACTGCTTCAGTTGTAACTGTTCCTCCATCTGTTACTAGGGTTTTGATAGCACAATCATTAGAGATTCACACAATGACTGTTCCGATTAATGTTATTCTAAATGCAGCAGCTCAAGATGCTGTTGGAGGAGAACCTGTAACAGGGTTTATCTCGACATCACAGAATTCACAGATTGTTGCTTGGACACCACCGCAAACAAGTCAGTCATTGAGAGATGTGTAAAGGATTGTCTATACAACACCAATGGCACATGGTAAGGCTATACTATTTGAGGAAGGGGGTTTTCCCCATGGTTTGAGGAAATGGCAGAGAATAAAAAGACTGATAATCAGATTCCCATTACACAGCAGACAGAGAAAGAGAGACCATTGAATGACCAAGATTAAAAATAGAATTAGAAGAAATAATCAGAGGTTGTTTGGAACTTGAGCATGTGAATCAGTACCAAGGGAAGGAGCTGATATATTTGTACAAAAAAATTACTGGATGAGCAGCAGTTACTCATGATAAATTGACCGGTTCAGCCAGAAAACATATGTCGATATTTCAAAACCTGTTTCATTTCAGAAAAGTTTCAGGGTACAATTGGATGATGAAGCTATTGAGACAATGCGTTCTTCAGGGATGTTATTACTCATTACTGAATTAGTAAAATGTGTTCATAGATGTAGTGATTTTGAGAAATTTGAGAATAACTGGGCAAAGAAAAACGAAAAGAAAAAGAAACAGTCAGAGGCTAATGAAATAAAAAATAAACCACTGTCAGGTCCCCCAGATGAAAGAGAAGCTTTGCTTAACTTTTGAGAAAAATAACAGGAAGAGCATATGTTCATGTACCGTAGAGCAGAGGACATCTTGAAGCATTTATAAATAATTTTCCTAAATTGAGAGACAAGCATGTACAGTGGTACAAACAAGTTGACAGATTTGTTAAGATTCCAAAAGTGCTGTGGATTGATTTTAATACATTATTTGACAACGTAATGCTGAATGATTTGTGGATTGAAGGTAAAGTTGCTCTACAATGGCTGTGTGCATAGCCAACAAGAGATGCTCTAACTAATGCACCATCTCCTGTAGTCATGGATATAGATGAAGCAGTGATTACATTTCTAGAGTTTAAAGTTCCTGCAAAAGATATTGTTTGTGTGAAGATTAAAGAACTTCACAAGAGCCAAAAGAATCAATGCAGGAGTACTGTGAGCGATTGTTGCAGGTTTTTCAACAGCACAGTGGAATGGATGATCCCAAATCATGTGATATGGGATTTTTCGTATTTCAGTTTGTTATGGTAGTAAGACCAGAGATCAGTACGCATACACAACAGAGTGTGATTTGCTGGCAGACAAAATCGTTGGATAAGATTCTGAGGTATGCAAAATATTGCAGTGACGCACAAGGAATGAAGCAGGAAAAGCTTAAAGAGAAATTTATGTTGGCCCAACAAAGTTTCCTCAGAAAACGTTTCATAATCAGTCATTTTCAAGAAAGCAAGGTGGACTTCAAGGTCATGAAATGCAACAATCAAAATGTTCAGGGAGGATTTGGTATTTCACAGGGTAGAAGTATTCCAACCGACCCGAATTCTGGTGTAGTTGTTGCATCAGAAGAAAATAACCCCTTGTCACCTTTGTAACAAAATCTGGTATTGGAAGAGGGAGTGTAGACTTAGTACAGATAGAGTAAACGGGAATGCCCCAATGTAAGGAGGAAATCAGATGCAGAAAGTACTGTTTCAGCAGATGCAACTGCCAATGCAAAAACAAGTCCCGATGGCGCAGGTTCCGCAAGCCCAGATGGTACCACAAAATATGTGGAATTCTAGATTTAATATTAATCAGATACCTAAGGAAAATTTAAGTCCATTTCTAAATCAGAACCTGTTTCAACAATTCACAATGTTAAACAATGACAGTTTTGGCTCTGACAATTTCCAATGATTGTGCCTGAGGGGAGTGGAAGATTGGGATTGGTCTACCTCTAAGACTGTACCAAGCATACAGAGTGGACCATTTGCAGAAGGATAAGTTGTTGGCCACCAAATCTCATTTTTGACTGACTACCAGTTCCACTGTTAAAACAGTTGAATTTTCAGACCTACCCCTCTCGGAAAAGAAGATCCAAGTTGTAGGAGCTTCAAATAAACAGATTACTAACCCAGTTTCAGAAAAGGTCTCTTTAAAAACTGGTTCATTTGAAGAAAATCATCAGTTTATTGTCTGTGATTCTAGTCTTGTAAACTTGTTAGGGAGAGATTTATTTTGCAAGTTGAATTGTACAATTTACTGTACACCTGATGGTGTTGAGTGTCAAACACATGATGGGTACGTAGAGTTTAAAATAGCCTGACAAGAAAAATCTTAAGGATTGTATCCTGGGAGAACAATTGTATATTTACTTCTTGATTCAAAAGAGACAGTAAATCCAGAAGTCTTGGATTTTATAAGAAAAGATATCGGGCTTATTCAAGTGTATGTCAAACCTGTAAGAGTTACAGTAAAACGAAATGTTGTGTATAATAGAAAACTACCATACAATTTGAGTCCAGAAACAATTGGAGGAATAACTCCATGTAATTGAGGACATGCTGAGAAAAGGAATTTTAAGAGAAATTGTTGGGAACCCTGGCAACTCTCCGATCATGGGTTTACAGAAGCCCAATGGTCAATATCAGACTGTTCAGGACCTTCAAAAGATTAACAACATTGTTGTTCCATGTTGCCCCGTGGTACCGAATGCAGCCACCGTACTTTCCAAATTCCATGTACCACAGAATGGTTCACTGTGTGGACTTGTGTCAGCCTTTCCTCTCTGTTCCATTGTATGAGGACAGCCATTTCTTTTTCTCCTACATGTTTAGAGAGAGAGTTTCGGAATGGTGCCAGGGTCCACAGGGGTGTACAGAGAGCCCGCCTATTTTCAACAAGATCTTGAAATAGAACCTGGAGTCCCTGTAGATGCCCTACAGTTCAGTTCTTGTGCAATACATCAATAGCCTGCTTGTGGCCTCAGATTTATGAGAAGCTTGTAAATAGAATACTATTGCACTTTTAAACCACCTGGCTGAGAATGGATGCAAATTGTATTCAGGTATCTGCAATATTGTCAAAAAGAAGTCCAATATTTGGGGCATATCATTGCGAAACTAACAAAGAGAGTGGAAACCATCTTACAGATAAATCTACCTCGAAAACAGAGATAAGTCAGAACACTTTTGGGAATGGTTGCCAACTGTAGACAGTGGATACCAAACTTTGCCCTAGTGGCTAAGCCTTTACTGAGGCTGACACACAAAAATGTGATCCACTTCCATGGGACAACAAGTGCTTAAAAGCTTTTGTGGACCTGAGAGAAAATCTCGGTTGTGCTCCAGCACTGGAAATGCCTGATTACAGTAAAATGTTTACATTGTTTTGCCGTGAGGGAGGGATGCTTTCTTTCAGTGCTTACTCAGATGCATGGAGGTACAAGTAAACTTGGGGGTTATTCTTCAATCACAATGACCCCTTAGCTGCAGAGCTGTCTGGCTTTTTTAAGTCAGTAGCAGCTTTTGGAGCTCTCATAGAGAGGAGTGAAAACATAGGGATGGGATGCCCATTAACTGTTATGGCCTGCACAATGTAGACAGTTTGCTCGCCAGGCCAAAAACCCACTACATGACGAATTGTAGGCTGACTAAATACAAGCAGCAGATTTTAGCAGTGGACAATGTAACTCTAAAATGCTGCCAGATTTTAAACCCATCCAGACTGCTGCCTGTAAATGAAGATTGCAATGGAGATTAATTTGAGCATGATTGTCTACATGTCACAGACTTATGCACCAAGACAAGACATAAAAGATGAACCTTTGATTGAACATAATTTTGTAGTGCTTGTTGATGTCTCATGTCTGAGAAGGAATGAAGGGACCCTGGGAGCAGCTTACGCTGTCTGTACAATTAAAGAAGAGGTAGATGCTTCCTGGCTTCGAGGTGTGACTTTAGCACAAGTTGAAGAATTAAATGCCCTTACAAGAGCTTACAGTTTAACAGCCCAAATGAGAGTGACTATATTAACAGATAGTTTGTATGGCTTCAGTGTCGTCCATGATTTTGGACAGTTATGGTCGCAAAGAGGTTTTATGACTTCATCTGGAACCTCAATTAGGAAAGGCAAACATGCAAGAAAGTTGCTAGAGGCACATCAGAAACCAGAAGAAATTGCTGTTGTTAAATGTTCAACTAAAAGGAGTGACAATGGACATGTCACTGTTGGAAATAGATTTGTTTATGGAGTGGCACATTACTGTGCACTTGTGGCTTGCACATTTAACAAGGTGTACTCCAATGAATCTGAAGAGGGCACTGTTTTCCCAATGTTGATGTCAGTGACTGATACATGGGAAGAGCTTGATGATTGCAGGAAGATGTTACAGAAGCAGAAAAACAGGGTCGGATCAGAGCAGGATGTGAGAAACTTGCAAATGACATTCGGATGTCAGCAGATAGGAGACCAGTATTGTCAGACAGTTTGTTGTTTCCAATGACACAATACTTCAATGGTCGAACACACTTAGGAAGGCATGCAATGGTGAGAATACTTAGTGAGAACTAGTTTGATCCCAGATTTAGAATGCTTGCAGAAGAATTGGGCCACTAGTGTGTGACATGTGCACAGGAACAGTAGGTCCCTTACATCATAAATAGATCATGTAATTAACACAGAGAAACAATGTTAGCTATGTCTTTATAAATTCAAGTGGATTATATATCTTTTTTTTTTAAAGATAAAGAAAACGTGAGAATGGGACAGTATTCAGAAAAGAAGTGAATTACTAAACTCAGGCATTTGAACAAACTGTGTATGTAATGCACTTCAAGACTGGGCCACAACCATGTGAAAAACACCATTAGACATAATAATAATGAAATAAACAAATATTTATTAAGGTGCTAAAGTCAACGATGTTTCAATCCCTGGTATAATAAGGGGATCATCACCAGGACACAACAAGTGATGCCTGAAACAATTGCCTACTGAAAAAAGGAAAAAGAAAAACTTGGAATTGGAGGGAGAAAAGAGAAAAATTAAAAGAATACAAGGATATGGATGACAATTGGAACATGCTGAAGTGAGGCATGCATTGGTGGCCACAGTGAAGTATGCATGCATGCTGCTATGTAAGAAGAGGGGGGGACTAATGTGATCAGTGATGTGACACCTACATGCAAAGCAGTGCTGACTGACATTCATGTCAATACAAATTACAATAAGGACAACATATTGAAGTAAACAGAGGCCTGGAGCCCAACAATGGTGAAGTAAAAATATTAGTAATTGTCGGGCAGTGCTGGCTGTTAATCATGTCAAAAACAATTAAATATTAGGTCTAACCTGTTCTGGTAAGGCAAGGCCTGGACCCACACAGCGATGGAGTAAAATTACAGACAAATGTCAATTCTAATGGAAGGAAAATTCAAGATTCGATTGCAGGTGCCAGCAAAAGAAAAATGGTATTGCTGGTGGAAAATAAGTTAAAACGAGACCTAGGTCAGCATCTCAGCTAAAGTACGGGACATATGGATCATCGGTGTCAACCATAGAATGGTGGGTGCTGGAACGAGTGTGGAATAGATAAGAGCGCGTCTAAAAATACTAAACCATAAATGAAACAAAGCACTGTTTTGAAACCCGGCAAGTGTCACAGTTAGCTGATTGGGAGAGATAGAACACTCCAAAGGTATGGGGAGTACCCCTAAAGATAGAATGCAAGAGTCAGTTAAGGCTGCAAACGTCACTGCCCTGCAGGACCTACAGGGAGACGAGCCACGTGTGCACTTACACAATATCAGTGTGAATGATTATCTAGTTTATCGGGTGCGCTGTGTCACTGCATCATAATGGGAAACAGAGCATTCAAGAAACAAGGATGTCTCTACGTTTATGACTTCACCCAAATATAGGGCGAAAGTAAAACCACAGAAGGGCTCAGTAGAGTGGGGCTAGTTAAGACAGTTGGCACGTTAGGACGGCCATGTTAGAAATAGAAGTCATTGGGACAGAACCAATTGCTTGGTCAATTTAGAAAGGAACAGACCGTAAAATAGATTGATCAATTACTAATAAACCTTAACAATAAAAAATGTCAGAATAAGTCTTTTGTAGTATAGTACACATTGAAGATAAAGTGGAACCAGTATTGCAGAGTAAGGATCAGGGATAGAAGACAATTGAGAGAACTGACATGATAGGGCGGCTATGTTGGAAATGGAGGTCAAGTGTGGCTCACTTGTTAGAGCAGGCAGACCCTGAAGCAGAGGTCAGACCCGGGACCAGGGTTCGATTCCCGACGCGGCAGGGTGTTGAGCTCAAATGTCCACGGACTCGATAATTCTCGCTTCGGTGCCTGACCTAATCAGGGGTTCACACTATGCAACTCTGGGCATTAAGCAGACCCCCCAGGATATAGCGGCATGGATTCGCAAATTTAGCGGCACAAATATGGAAATTTAGCGGCACAAATATGGAAATTTAGCGGCATTTTAGCGGCACTTTATTTTACTCATAAGCATTTCTTTTCAGCCTTAAATCAATGGAAACTGTTTTAGCAGAGTATTCCACTTTGATTAGGCAATATGGAATATGAAATAGAGGAAGCAGCCCACAGGTGAAGGCTGTTATCCCTTGGAATTGCAATTCTTCATCTGCCAGTTGGGCTAAACAGAAGTGTGAGGTCTAAAATTTTGTGTCACATTTTGTGATGTCAATTCCTGTGAGGTCATGGGCCTTGATGCCACTTCCTGTGATGCGTTGTGCCATGTCGCGCTCAATGATGTCACTCAATGTGATGTCACGCGCTATGCTGCCTAACTTGGTTAGACCCGCCCCCACACTTCTGTTTAGGACCTGTGCCCTCCTAAGAAGTGAAATAAAAACAAAACAAGACAACAGGCCTCCTCCATCCGTGTATCCAGAATCGGGAAGAACATCCCTGTCTCCATCAGGGCCGCCCCAGCGCGGATGCAATGCAGGGATTGAGTGACAGGCACTCACCCACACCTGACTTCCCCCTCCCCCCCCTGCATGTCCGCTTTCTGCCCCAAAGCTCTCCTGCCTCTGAAGTCATGGCTCCTGCCTGGGATCCGAGGGGCAGGCGCAGAGTACAAATGATGTGGAAATGAGTCCTGTTCCTAGGGAGGGCCGTGGGCTAAAGAACATGATGGATTCAACCAAGATCTGTGGCTGGGAGTGAGTATCTGAAAAATGTCAGGGTCCTGTCCATCATCTCCTTGTGTTTGCTTGATATGTAAAGGTTCCCAGACAGGAACAGATTATAAGAATGTAGCTTGCGTGAATTCAAAGTAATGCTTATAGATCGCACTGTCACTCCCAGAGAAGCATCCTGGTGCTAAGCGACCATGAGTGTGGCTGTGTGAGCTGTCATTCTTGGTACAGCCTTAGAGAAAGAAAAAATGCATCTCAGAATGAGTGAATAACCGAGATCGTCAGGGATGCAGAAAAAGCTTAAGGAAACATGGAATGGTTCTCATGTCTAATTTAGAGCTAGAGTTAACATTGATTTTCTAGCTAAGAGCAGGAGCAACTGTGTCTCGGGGTAATGGAGATGAAATCTGAAAATGTTGATAAAAAAAGTCACTTAATATTACACGTAACAGCAAATCTATAAACATTTCGCTTAAAAGTTCCTTATCTTAAATGGCCGAATCTTGGGCGGTTATCTACGAGTTGTGGAAATTCCTTAGGAGCTGACATAAGAGACTTTGTAGTTACCTTTGCATCAGAGATGCCGTGCTTCTGGGTTGTGATTGCGGCATCAGTGCCATGCAACTCTTACTAAATCAGACGCTGGGCATTTTTTTTTGCTCTAGGAGAAAGTTAGTAAATCTGGGCCTTAGGGCCTCTTGGTGACCTGCACCAAGGGGCAGATGGGAAAGAAAGGAGGGTTCCACTTTTAGTCTTGCGGAGAGAAAGGAAGAACAATTTCTCGCTTTATGTAACGCCCTTTTTTCTGCTAGATCAGTTTACTTACTCTGGAGTGCATGTATGAAGCATGTTCCATAGGATGTGGTAAATAGCAACTTTACACTTTATTCACTACATTGGAGGCGATAATTCCTGCGTTTCCTTCATGCAGTGGCGAGAGCGCATTAAGAAATTAAATGCCACCAGCATTCAATTAATATTGCATTTATTTAAGGGAGGGCCGTGCCAGGGCTTAGAAGCCCCGCTGCTAGTCTAGACAGCCCCTAATGTGAGGACCCAGGGGGTTGGGACCCCAAAACCACCGCAAGCCCCTGACATCTGTCAGAGCCGAGGATAACAGGCGGGGTCATTAACAAGTGAAAGGTCTTTTAATGACCTGTGAAGCACTCGGGTGCGGCTGCCAGCTCAAAAACTGACTGTCTGTGTGTGTCCCGGGAAGCTGCTGACACACACGATTGGGGGGGGGCGGGGGCGCACAGCCATAAAAGGCATTGTTGCATTGTTTGTTTTGCTGTCTCCACTTTTTTACAAATATCGCGGCCAATATGTTTATTATCGCGGCCATCGCGGTAATCTGCCGATTTCGCGATTTTTTTCGTGAATCGCGAAATCGCGATAAACTGGAGGGTCTGATTAAGCTTGCTTAATCTCCACAACGGCCCCCCCGCGGCGGGATGCCTGGCTTTCACCTTGGGGATGCCCTATAGGGGCTATCTCACAGGGAAAAACCAGGACGGGTTCCCAAGGTAAGCGCGGAGATACCCCTTCGGGGGTCGATTCTGGCGCTATATAAGAAATGGAATAATAATAATAATAATAATAATAATAATAATAATAATAATAATAATAATAATAATAAAGGGACAGATATTGAGTCAAGAACAATTGATATGTCCATTTTGAAGGTAACATACCCTGAAAAAGATTGATCCATTACTAATGAGCCTTGGAAATGAAAACATGTCAGAATTAATATTTTGTAGTACACTTCATATTAAGGGTAAAGTGGAAACCATAAAGGAATATACATACAAGTAGGAGACAAGCAGAAAGTATATATCCATTTAGTAGGAGGAGGAGCAAGTTGGGTCGATGTAGGATTGAACAGCATACAGCATACTTGTGATAGACAAATGATCATTGCATTATGTACACAAAGAAGCAGCTGAAGTTGGTACTGATTCCTGAAGCCACACAAGGTGTATGGTAGGGTGCACTGCGCCGGTAGGGTTTCAAATCAAGAAAGTCCAATCCTCCAAATTCAGACCAGTGTGATAACTTTTGGTGGGGAGTATCCATTTTACTTCCTTTTTATTGAGTAAGGAACTCAAGTTGGCTCCTCTTGGTGGTGGTTTGATAACAGTGATCACTAGCCATCGGATATCGTCTTCAGTGTGTCCTATTTCTGTAAAGTGATCAATAAGGGGTACATTCCGTACCATGCAACATAGGCAGCTTTGGTGTTGGCAGATTCTTATATGTATTTTATGTGTTGTTTAGACAATGTAGATACGATTGCATGGGCAAAAAACATAGCATAGATAACATTTACAGTGATGCCATTAGAAAACTGTTTAAGAACTAGGGGCCAGATGTAGGAGCCTTAATACCGGTCGGAAACGGCCGATTTCGGCCGTTTCCGACCTGTATTTGGCTTTTGAGATGTAGGGGGCATTTTATTTACAGAATCGGTATATTTACCGATTCGGTAAATATACAGAATCGGTAAAATACCGAATCGGTAAATTTACCGATTCTGTAAATCAAGATGTAGGTGGCACTGTAATCAGTGCCACAGGCCCTTACCGAATCGTTATTTACCATGGAATACTATTCCATGGTAAATAACGACTTCCAGTGTACATGCACATCTGTGCATGTACACCTGTGCCATGTGGCACACAGACATGCCCTAAGGGTATGTCTGTGTGTCAAATGGCACACAAGCCAGAAACAGGGGTGCAACAGGTTGTCAAAGTCACACCCTGTCACCCTTGCAAAATCGGTAATTTTACCGATTCTGTAATTACAGAATCGGTATTTGCCATTGATACCTATAGGCTTCAAGGCCCATAGGAATCAATGGCAAATACCGATTCTGTAATTACAGAATCGGTAATTACCGAATCATACAGATTCGGTATTTTTACCGATTATTTTACCTACATAGCAATTACCGAATAGTGAATACCGAATCTGTAAATTTCGGTATTTACCATTCGGTAAATTGCTATTACCTACATCTAGGCCTATATCAATGTTATCAAATCTGAAATTTTTGCTTTCAATTGTACATTGGCAAACAACACAATTGACACTATTGGAATGCTCCACAAGGGGCTTACCCAATAGATCTACAAGAGTCAGAGTTGTTTTTTGGGGGGAAGGATGGCTCTAACTAAATTATCTCTATTGTTACGGTTTTTTAGAAAGCCAATAAGGGACACTCTAGACTTAGGTCTCCGGCATTAAGTATTGGCCAGTGTTTAAGATGCATTTCCTAATGTGATTAGAGACAGGTGAGAATGTTGTCACACATACTAGACTATCTGAAGTGTCTTTGGTCTAGGGAGTAAGCAGTGTTTCTCGGGGATAATACCAAGCCCTTTTGATGGATTTGTGGACCAGTGTACGGGGAGATCCTCAGATAGATGAGTTGAAGAATATGATTGTAAATAAAAGCTAAATTAAATTAATTGCTTAAAGAAAAAGAGACTGTTTAAGGAAAACTAACTACAATTTAACTGAACTTGTGAATTACTGCTGTATATTTAAGGGATATCCTCTGGTGGTCAGCCTGTCAGCCGGGATATTGACTTCTCTAAGGTAGTCATATTTGAAGGAGAAATTCCTTCTATGCGGAGGAATTATGAAAAAGGGAGTGAGTCCCTCAACACTCGGAGTGGTAACTGCCATTGTAGAGGAGAGCCTTCCTCTCCATAGGTTTACGGTATAATGTTGTGAAGAGTTCACCCTCAACATGTTTGATCATCAGATCTAGGAAGGTTTTCTCTGCTCTGCTGTATATACTGCTGTGTGACATATCAACAGGTGAACATAGGGAAAAGGACACCAGTAACTCTACCTTGCTTAGGAAGATCGGGTAACCCCTAAATAGAATGCAAATTACCTTTATCGACATGTCTGTTTGTAACGGGTTGAGATGTGTCCTGGTTATAGTGTCAATGTTCTCTTGATGTGTGGAAGCCTAACTAAAACAGAAAACTGGCAGTCTCACTGTAGGTAAACTGTTGTTGAGGGAGTTAATCCTGAGGTATGAACTACTGGTTTCTCTGGAGGCAGATTGTGGGACACTTTTTAATAATGAGGTCCTGAGAATGAATTTTGCAGCATTGCAGCATTGCAGATGGAGCAGAGATTACATTGTAGTTATTGACCTGAAGCTTCTAGAATCATTGAACAGCTCAACTGAACTATTAAGTCCTGATTGTCAAAAGGTTGTGCTTTTACATCAGTGAAATGACGAGATGCATTACCTTTGGTGTTGATGAGCCTGCAAAGTATTCCTGGAAGAAATACTGGGCTATCCCCTCAAGAGATCTTGATGGGGTGTGAAATGAGACTGCCTGCTGTAACTGTAAATACGCTTTTGGATATCACAGATTACATGATATTCAATTACTGCAAAGGGTTGGCTGATGTGGTGCATTTTGTCTCTTACCAGGTTAAAGCTGTCACTTTATATCTACATCGCGAGCAGAGCCACGACCTCAGTCCTGGTGATTGAGTCCAGGTAAAGAAGCATGTTTGGAAATTTTGCCTGGAGCAGAGGTCCAAAGGCCTCCACTTGCTGGTCTTCATCATGAATAGGGCTGTTAACTGTGCCGGAATACACATGCATGCATGCTTCACATACCCAGAGAGTAAGGAATCCATGTGAAGAAACTGTGTTCTATGAGCCACTGGTGGCAAAACCATCACAAGTTGGAAAATTGCCAGGAGTAATACAGCAAGAGGCACAGGCAAGGAGGAGAGAGGGGTGAAGAGCGATAAACAGTTGCACCAATCCAGGTTCCTCTGATTTCGCAAACTGACATTGAGGTCTCAGAAGATGAAGAAGAGACAAGATCTCAGCCTAAGAGAACTGTTGAGACAGCACCAATACAAGCAGTGGATCGGGGTGAAAAAACAAGTGCTGGAAAGAGAAGATTAAGATCAAATGTGCTAATTGATCACATACCACCAACAATCACATATGTAACAGAGTTAAGCAGTATAAGTGACACAGAAGAAGCTCTGTACATTGTCCGAGGTATTCTGCACCTGAATGGACATACACCAATCAAGTGTTAAATGAGCCTTTGGAAAACTTGTTTTCTGTGGGATCAGAACTGTTTAAACCCCCATGGGATCAATTTGAAAACAAATTTGGGAAAGAGCTGTTTGAAAAAAGATTTCTGAAAGACTTTGTTAACTGAGAAAGTGCAAAAGACTGAAATATCTTTGTTTCTAAAAAAGATTCGAGGCCCATGGCTGCTGAGGAAGAGTAGGAAAAACACAAGACAGGGTAGGGTTAATGATGACTTTAAGAATATGATTGTAAATAAAAGTTGAATTAAATGATTTGCTTAAAGAAAAAGAGACTGTTTAAAGAAGACCACTGCAATTTGCAAAAAGAACCTGCTTGAGAGAATTTGACGGAACTTGTGAGTTTCCGCTGTATATTTTATTTAAACAATCTACTACAGAAAAGCAGGTGTTGTATAAATAGAAATAGGTGCAAGATTATAATGGGTATTAATTTTTTAGTAACAGTATCAGTGACTATAACAACATTAATAGGGTTTTATTTGACACCAGAAGCAGAGAAGTCTATGTATACGCTTGAAACTTCAACATCCACTCTTACAGTAGATGAAACAAAATTAAAGGCCTCATCCATGAATTAAAAACAAAAAGATTATTCTATTAATGTTTATTCTAGATTAGTACAAAAATATATAGAAACACTAGATGCAAAGGAATGCTCCGTCTATGCCACGTACCTTTTTCAGCTACAGAGAAGCTGACTTCTCACCATATATCTCTATCATATGCAATAAAATGTAGTATTTTGCTTAAATTAATATATAGGGGAGAACACTTTGAATACTCTTATTCAAATTATAAGTGAGGTCTTTCCAGAGTTCCGTTAGTAAGAGCGTGAATTTGCACTCATAGGAAAAGAATTGGGTACAGCTTGGTTCTAATTTAGACCATCGATGCTAGTTAGTGTTAAGGCATGTGACAACAATTTAACCTGCTTAATGAAACCTACAGGAAAGCTTTTTATCATGACATTTGAGGGAAGAAACACAAACATTGCACATAGTAAAAACAGAGAGGAAGATATTTTAAAGAATATTTAGAAGAAAGAAGAAGAGGAGTTTAGAAAGAAAACGATGTATCCAAAATTGAAATTAGAAAGAAGACAAAAGTGAAACTATGTGTTTACAAAAGAAGAACCCAACGCAGTAGACATGTAGGAATTAGTAGCCATGAACACACATTTGAAATTTTGGGAGGTGCATGGCAACTTTTTCAAAGGAGAAGAAAATGTTATCCCTAGACTTCATTTCATTTGTGGACAGGATGCTTATTTTCATTTTCCAGCGGAAAGTATTTGCTATTTAGCTGTATTATTTCCCAAGATGTTTCATATGTATAGTATAGATACTTTAAACATGACATCATCGCACAGACACATACATAGTTTAGGTGATGGAACAAAACTAGTTGGCGAAATTTTTGGTGCAAACATACCACAAGTAGGAGTTGTACTGAATGATGAAAACTTTAGAAATATTTTATTAGTTGTTGACAAACTGGCAACCAGTACTTCTGTAGCTTTATTAGTTGAAAATACATAATTAGTGGCTATTAGATCCATGGTTTTGCAGAATTACCTAGCATTAGACATTTTACTCACAGAAAAGGGCGGCGTTTGCAAGATGCTGAAAGATCAGCATTGCCATGCATACCTGATGAAAGTTAGAAAAGTTTAAAATTCACAAAGAACATTTCTGACCTGAAACATGAATTGGAATCATTAGAGACACCAAGGGGCACATGCATCAAAGGAAATTGCATTCGCAAACGGTGCGAATCGCAAAATTTGGCCGTTTGCGAATGTAATTCACATTTTTGGGATGCATTAACATTTTTGTAATTTTAGCAATTTAAGAAATCTCAAAATTGCGATTTCTTAAATTGCGATTGCATTTAAGGAATCTCAAATTGAGATTCCTTAAATGCAATGCATCAAACTCTTAAAATTTGCAAATTCGCAAATAAGGGGAGCAAATTACCATGAAGTTGACCTTCATGGTCATTTGCGAAAACTTAGAAAAATGCACTAAAGTGCATTTTTCAAAGTTCCATTTTACACAGTGATTGTTCAAAATGTACTCCTAAGCAGATTTCAGGGGTGCAACAGGGTGTCCTTTGGACACCCCTGCACCCTTGAAATTGCATTCTTAATTTGCGAATTTCTAATGGTGAATTGCAAGTTAAGAATGTCTTTCCATTCATTCCTATGGGCCTCTAGGCCCATAGGAATGGATGGGGAAGAATTCCTTAATTGCGATTCTCAATTAGAGAATCGCAATCAAGGAATTTTAAGAAATCGCTATTTTTATAGCGATTTCTTGATGCATTGTAGTTTGCAATTACTTAATTGCGATTCCTTATTTTTCGCAATTAAGGAATCGCAAAATGCAATATTGATGCATGTGCCTGCAAGTGTGTTAGAGAATTTAGGCAAAGAAATGTATGTTATTGGAAGTTGGTTCCTAAGAGCTGGGATGGGAATTGTCAAGCAATATGTGTGAAAACATTGACGTTATTTGCAATTTACAAAAGTTTTAATTTTGTGTAAAATTAAGAAAAATAACAGGAAGAGACCGACGTATGGAAAGGAATATAGCATTAAATGATCACATTTATGAAGAACACAGACAGGCAAAATATTATGAGAGTTTGAAAAGAAAACTGAAAGACTCAACAGAGAGTAAAAAGAAACTCTAAGGATTCATTGTGACAAAATGTGATGGTTAATATAACCATCAGATGGGGGATTGAAATTGCAATTTTAAAATTAACAAGAATATTGAAAATGTTTTTAATTAAATATGAAAAGTTAACATGCATATTTGATGAAAAATAATTCACTTGGAATGCTAAACATGCATATAAAATGTGATTCTTTACCTCATGATCCTGTTTTGTAAAAATATTAAAGTTGCTTATAAAGTGTCAAGTATTTCTGCAGAATGTTTCTGCTTATAGAAAGATCAGTGTTTTATACATGATACATTTTTGTCATTGATTAGGGTAATGAAGAGTTCATTCACGAAAGCATCCATTTTAAAATGTGCACTTGACTTTCTAACCTACTTTTATTTCCATCTCAATGGTGATAATGCAAATGTTTTCTTTTCCATTAATATAGATGTTTCGACTTCCACATGGACTATTGTCAAAAATGTAGATATTTGAAGGTTGAAAATGCAGACTATATGTGGGAAAGTAACCCTGAGTGAGACAAACCCCACTTGAATCCATAATTGTCATAAAGTAGTAGCAAACGTAACATTGCTTTCTGAAGACTATTGTATTCCGGTGGGAAGATGAGAAGTGATCCTGTTCCTAGGAGAGCATCGGACGTTGATTGGCTGACAGGAAACGAAAAGAGCAACATGTTGCAAAAGCTTTGCAAAATGTGTAGTCTGTAATATACGTATTCCTATTGCAGGTTCCCATTCCTTTTTTCTACTTTTCCATTATTCCCTAAAGCAGACTTTATGTCACATTGCTTAGAGGATTTACTCAGTTTCTCAAATCTCTCTTTAAGGGAAGTTCTTTGCTTCAATATTTTGATCTATTTCAGCTGATTTAAACGTTGAAGCGTTATGCTTTTCTCTCACTCTCTTTGACTAGAGCTCTTTATGGGTTCTGACTAACTCCACTTCCACCCAATTCTTAGAATAGGGTTTCTTTCCTTTATGGAACACGTTTGGGAATGCACTTATCATATGATTTGATTAACCAATATTGATTTTATATTTCTGTCACATATAGACTATTGAATTTACTTGTGATTTTCAAATAAAGAGGATCAACTAACGATTTGATAAATAAAACCCTTTAAAATTACATCAACTCTATTTATTGACTAAAGTTAGAGTATTGATTGTTATGATAATATGTATGATGCATTGTTTTCTTCTTCTCTAAAACAAAAGCAAAGTCCTTATTGACCAGAAGAAGAATAACCCCAGAGCAGTAATTAGCCTGTTTGATGGTAACCTGTGATATTTAAAATTTTGTGAACTGATTCAAGCTCCAACACTTGCCTGCCATCCCTTTTTCATTATGGTTCACTATGGAGAAGGATAAAAGTAGAAAGGCAGTAAGCTTATTAACAGATGAGCAATACTCACTAGGATGAAATATAAAGACTATGTGCAAGAGTCACATAAGTGAGAATGAAACATGCACCAGCAAAGAGGGCACAACAAAACCCAAACAAAATAGTTCAAGCCTTACTGCTCTTTTGGCATGAGTTCTCATATTATAACATCTAGGCCAGAACCCAAAATAACATTGAAAACCAAAGAAAGGCCACAGGATTAGGGACTAGATATCCCACTTTTTTTGATGCCCAAACATACTCAATGTATGTAGTGCCCTCCTTTAATGAGTTGTAAGCCTTTTTGTTGGAAACGAAGCAGGGCTTATGGTCGCATGATAGAGGGCCTATTTCAATATCATCTAGCTCATGGAGGAGAAACCAACACTCTTCTGTGGCCTTGAGCAAATTGTGGCTTATATTGCCATCATTTTGTGACAACAGGCTACTGGACACACACAACACTTTGAAATTTGTCACTGTGTGTCTCTCTGATGAATGAATGAAGACGCATTTCTATAGCGCATGGCTACTCAAGAGCATCCCAGCGCTTGAAAGGGATAACGATCGGAACATCCAAATAAAAGTTCAAGGAAAGAGGAAAGTCTCAAGTTGTTCCCTGAATATAAGATAATCAGGTTGAGACCGAAGCTGGAATGGAAGCGTATTCCACAGCTTAGAAGCATTAACCGAGAAGCTTTTACCCTTGGGACTGCCAGCAGCATTTTGTCGGTGGACCTTAAAATTCTAGTGGTAGAATAAGGTGCAATCATAGATTTTGTCAGCAGCGGGCCTGTACCATCGAGAGATCGGAAAACAGTACACAGGGCCTTAAATTGCACTCTCTCTGAGACTGGTAACCAGTGAAGTTGGCTCAGAGCAGTCCTGGCAGGCGATCGAGTGGGGAGGTTCAGAAGCAGACGTGCTGCACAATTCTGCACCCTTTGTAGAATCTTTAGGCTTACATGGGGTGCCCCCAGGTAGATAGCATTGGAATAATCCAGTCTTGATAGAATAAGGGCCTGAAGCATAAGACGTCGAGCCTCGAAGGATAAAAGTGGCAGGATAGGTCTCAGCATTCTCAGCAGGCCGAAACAAATCGTGGCCACCTTGGATGCCTGTACTTTAAGGTCCAAGTTAGGCTCTAACCATACTCCCAAACTTTGTATCTGTTTTTTGGGAGCGGGGGGCCCAGGCAGCTAGGCCAGAGATGGTTAATCTCCTCAAGGGCAGAGAAACCAAAAATCATAAGCTCAGTTTTTGATGCGTGGAGCTTAAGAAAGGATTGCCCCATCCACTCCGAGATTTTCTGTAGACAGAGAGGAAGTGTGGCCGAACTCGATGAATCAAGTTGATTGAGAGAGATCACG